>NW_018407280.1:393861-482367 GCF_002113885.1 Mizuhopecten yessoensis | reverse complement strand
ATTTTCACAAATTTGATGAAAAATTTCAATAAGTTGATGGACAGTGGAATTACCTGGCTGAAATCCTGATTGGTATTTGTAGATGAGAGAGTTTTCTATCAAATAATTATGTATAAATTTAGTTACTACTTTTTCGAATACTTTCCCAACTGTACTGAGTAAAGATATAGGTCGGTAATTAGAGGGTTTAGATTTGTCACCTTTTTTAAAACAGGGCATCCCTAGAGCATGTTTCCAAGCGTTAGGACAAAATCCAGTATCGAGAGATGTCCTAAATATACGAAACAATGGCACTGCGATCGAATGGGCTGTATTTTTTAACATGTTATTACTAATAGTATCAGGACCAACAGCTTTATTAATATTTAGGGATTTCAAAATATCGGTTATGTCATTAGTCGTAAAATATATGTCTGTTAAGGAGGCCTCCGTTCTGGTGTCAGCAGTCGGTACTTCAACGTTAGAATCGTCAATCGTTGATATAGACACAAAATAATCGTTTAGAATGTTAGATTTTGTTTCGTCGGACGTTTCTATGTCTCCGTTCGTCGGGTTCGTTAGAGGTGGAATAGAGTTTGATTTGTCAGAAGTCTTAATTAGGTTACGAACAGTTTTCCAGAATTTTTTGGGGTTCGAGTCAGTAAAGCTGTCTAAGAGTCTATTTATGTTCGCATAAAATAGTTCTTTAGTACGTTTCTTAAGGTTATTGACGTGGTTACGTTGTCGTCTAAATCGGTCATGATTATTGTCCGTGCGGTTGTTTTTAAATATCTTTAAGTAACGAACTCTTTTCCTTATTTCTCGTCGAAGTTCTGAATTAAACCAGGGTTTGTCAGTCGGTCGTATAGTAATTGTTTTTGTCGGGATACATTGGTCTGCTAAATTTAGAAAATGTTCAGTAAAAAGATCACACATATCGTTTGCAGACCGTGTCCGTGAAAAAAAATCAGTCCAGTCAGTAGAGTCTAGTAGATTATTGAACTGTTGATAATTAGCTTCATCATAACATATGATTTTTCTTTTATATTTTCTTACAAGTCCCGTGTCTATGGTCAAGTTTACTAGAGTCGCGTCATGGTCCGAGATGTTACGGTCTACGTCGATCGTATCAGCAAGTACATACAGGCACATGTCAGAAAGTAGTATTGGGTCAAGTAGTGAGGCGCGCGTGCGACCTGTCCTAGTCGGTTTATCTATAACGTTAGTCAGATGGAAGGAGTTCATTATGTCAACGAGTCTGTGATTATTGTCTACAGTCAGAAGATCAACATTTATGTCACCTACAACTATTACATACGGATTCTCGTTTAGTGCTTTTTCCATAGCATATTGGAAGTTGTTCCAATAAGACGGTATACAGTTTGGGGGTCTATAGGTGGTACACAATAAGAGTTTTCTGTGAGGAAACTGGATTTCTAACCATAATACTTCGCCAACCTGGAACTCAAGGTCTGGTCTACGACAAGTGGATAAGAGGCTGGAAGTGTAAACATTTATACCCCCACCCGGAGCACCACGGTCTTTACGATATAAGTCAAAGTTGTCTAAGAGAATGTCATCGTCTGCTACAGAATTGTCAAGGTGAGTCTCTGTTATACATATAATATCATAGTCACTAGCTAGTTGTTCTACAGAGGAAAGTTTGTTTCTCAGACTACGAATATTAAGATGGAATATAGAAAGGTCTTTATCATGATTTTCAGGGCCGGGATTAGGCTGTACATCATTACAAGAGAGAAGTAGTAACTGCATGATATGTAAACATAACACACAGCCTACATTTACCCAGAATAGATTGTAACTTAATAGAAATAAAACATTTTGTAACAGTGAAACCATGTGTACGATTATAGAAGCAACCGATAGCCGCCCTATATGATACTATCTCATTACCCGTTGTCATCAAAAACGAACAAAAATTTCAGGTGGCAACCGGGCTCGTACATCGTACACGTGTTCTCATAGACAAAAATACTACCATAGAGGTCAGAGAGTTCAAAGTACATACAGGACAGGAGGAAGGGAGGGAGAAAGGAAACGAGAAGGATTGAACAGATATGATAGGTAGTGAAAACATGAGAGAGAGAAATGCTATCATGTTGTATATTTCGACAGTTCCGGGGAAGTTTTCAAAAAATAAATACATAAGAATTGATATCTATATGCTATACTATAGTATATAAGTATGGAAACACATCATTACTGAAAACACAGATAACTTATTTTAACACATATTCCTACATGTAAATTTCCCATTTGTGAGTGTATGTATTAAACCATATTAAAGTTAATTTCAGTAGATCCTTGATTTAATAGTATAATACATTTTACAGAAGATATGAACTTTACACTGAAACAGTAAATAGTTGATCAGTTATATGTACATATATCCATCACCATATCAGTTTGCATATAACCAGTATGTATAATCGTATGACAATATTATTGTTTACTTACACTCATTCATGTTTTGTTAAAATATATACTGGTGCATATAGGTTATAAACATAATAGTTACAAACATTTACAATGGTACAAATATAATCATACATGCACATGTTATGTTTAAGTACAGACAATCATTTAAGTATTTCTATAAACCCTTTTGCATACTGTTGACCATCTTGTATACCTAGGTTATCTTATTTACATATATACACTCTTCCTATTTACATGAATATAACTTTGTATCTTACTTTATTGACCGTAATTTTCTAGATTACTTTCCTATATCATCTTTAAGTATAGTTGATCATTCTTTTATCCAGTTTACACATAGGTTTTGTTGTTTATCAGGCTGTCATATGATTATTTACATATATGTATCATTCATGTACATGTAGAACTTGCATTTATCATGTATGCATATAGGTATAGGTAAATATGTATTTTCATGTATCATATTTACACATAATAAACGAAGTGTTTCAACAGTTCATGTTTTCACATGATGTTGACTTAGAATGAATGATCATACAACGACGTTTTCTCTATAAATAATTATTTTTCGACTTCAGATAGAATCGGAATACGCATTGAAAACAGGGAAAAAATCCTTTTGTTTTATAAATGACGCGTGCTGAGGATAACGACGGCTTCTGTTTTGGACAAAAAAGAACTGATTAAAGAAAAGTTGTCTCAACATAAAAACGGTCCATTTACAATTTTGCTTTAATCTATGTAAAGTATTGAAAACATTATAAGTATATCAACACGTTCCATATCTGACACATATTCTACATGTACACGAAGTGGTGTTGCCATACAGTTAATTGCGTGTGGTGGCTATTGGCTAATGTGACTTACTAACTGTTAGCGTATGGAGAAAGTGAAAGCAGAAAAGAGAGTATATATCAATATGTATATGCATGGTATAGAAAAAGAGGCCAAAGATAGTGAGTTGCAATGTAATAAAATAAAATCACAAACATTTCTCTTTTCTTATACTTGCCATTGCATATATATACACTTTATGAAAACATTTGAAAAGGGATATTCGTCTCGTGTATATTCCTTTTTACAGAAAGGTTTGTCCCATGGTTGAGGGAAGGTGTTTAGCCCCGTACCATCTGTACCGGTCACATTCCGGTAATAAATTTAAATTCTGAACATTAGCAAGTGTGCAATTAACTTCTGATGATGAATGATTACTGATTCAATAACTTTCGACACGCACTTAGAAATCATATTACTTGATTTGATAGTGCGGTAAGAAGTTGCAGTTACCTGACGGCCCCTTTGGAAACGTTTCATCTCGGTCAGACCACCTGTTTTCTGCTTCGTTTCCAAACCGTTAGGTGACGTTATTGGCGCTATTTTTAGCAGGGCTTTCCTGAACAATTCAAGTGGTCAAACTGGACATTTGGAACGGACTATGAATATGGGGATAGCGAGGTAACATAAGTGGAAGTGCATACAACACATACATTCATTAAAAAAGTATGGCTCTTCACGTGATGTCACTTTAAACACGCCGTGTTAACATCCCGAATCATATGAACACATCACCTATCCTGTGATACACACCCAAGTAGAACCATCTATCCTGTGATACACATCCAAACAATATCGCCTATCTTGTAAGGCCGGGACATACCAAGTCCTTAAAATGGTAGTTGTTATTCTCTGCTTAACGTTTAGCATTTAGGGGAATGGTAACAACTGGTTCACCCGTTGTCAGTATAATGTGAACGGGCGGAATGCTGTGCTGGGTTCCTTTGGCATAGCATTTCAGTGAGATAGCACTATAAAGTCGGCATCAGATCCGCGCTATCACAAGGAAGAAAGCACAACGGCATACCCCGTCTCCTTCACGCATACACTTACACAAATGGAGGCACGTCTTTAAATGACCTTAGATGTTATTAGGACGTTAAACAAAATTTAAACAAACCAAACCACTACAAGTTTCAACACATGTTCTGTAATACACATTGTGTTAACATCCCCTATCATGTGGCACACATCCCAGTAACAACGTCTATACCGTGAAACACACCCAAGTAGCATCACCTATCCTGTGATACACATCCAAACAACATCACATATCTCGTAAGACACGTATGGTGGCTGATTTCGGCCATATAGCCTTTTCGTATTATCGGGAGCGACAAGGCGACAACATTAACTCGACAGTGCGATAACGCGACAAAAGTAAACTGTCAACGCGACAAAATTGCGCGACATAATTTCGTATTGGTGCGTTGTCGCGTGCCAAGTATATATCCTGTCCTCCATTTGCAACAAGTACTAATTGTAATGTGGGACCATTACAGACGTTCCCCAACCTGCCCCCATAGTCTTTGGCAAAGATGCATCAGAAAAGGTTTGCAATACCATATGCACTTACAATATACATATTAAATTTAAGTGACATCGCACAATTTCTGAATTGCGACCAATCAGTGTGGTTGCTATGGCAACGATACATATGCGAATGAATTTTCAGTCCCCTAATACCCCTATATACCAATTGTCATAAAATTCGAACAATATCTAAATTTCGACCAATCAGAAGCCTCCATGTGGTTGCTATGGTAACAAATTATATGCGGTTTTATTCGCAGTACCCTTATGCAATGGGGGCCGAGTGATCAAATTTGATCAAAATTGGACAATATATCTTAATTTCAACCAATCAGAGGACATGAAATGGGGGCCGAGTGATCGTTGTCCCATGATTCCCCTTTATACCAAATTTGATCGAAATTGGACAATATTAAAATTTTAACCAATCAGAGGTCAGGAAATGGCGGCCATTTTGTTTAATCACAAAACATAAACAACTGCGGTGTTTCTTTGTTTAACCACAAAACAAACACTGCAGTTGTTTTTGTAGTGCCATACTACACCTATGCACCAAATTTCATCCAAATCGGACAGTATTTAAATTTTGACCAATCAGAGGGGAAAAAAGGCGGCCTTTTCTTTAAATGTGAAATCTAAGCTACGGAAGTGATCATTGTCCTATGATACACCTGCATACTTAAGTTGAGTGTATTTTTAAAATCAATTCCACTATGCTATATTATTCGCGCCAATTCGACAACGCGAGATTGCCAAAATCCGCAACCATACCTATACCGCATCATACATCCTTGAATATGATATATGCAATCATCTGCTAAAAATCAGGATATAGCTCTAAATTATATGCAATAATGCTCATAAAACTATGAGTGGATTCTAAAAATAGATTAATAATATGGCCGATTTAGATTTTGAAGGACACCTGTATATATTCCATTAGAAGGATAATAACTCTTCGAAAGTGATATTCAGATCAAATTGAGTGCCCGTGATTTTTTTACATTTAAATATATTTTCGGTTTTATTTTAAAGCGACATCTAGAATGAACGTCTATCTAGTTTGTCATCTTACCAAACCTAAAAAAAGGGGGGGGGGGGGGGGTAACTACGCATCAATATTTTATGCCTGTGCGTCAAAAATGACCATACAAAGTTCTTATCCTCATGTGTTAATCAACAGAGACCCTTAGCGACATCTCATTCAACGTTTCAAAGCCTCGTGGCAAAAGCAACACCGGCAGAGACCCTTAGCGACATCTCATTCAACGTAACAAGGCATAATGGCAAAAGCAACACCAGCAGACACCCTTAGCGACATCCAATCAAAGTACCAAGCCCTCATGACATTACCATCACCAACAGAGACGCTTGGCGACATCCCATTCAAAGTTGAAAACCCTTTTTTACTTTTGATATAGTTAAGGAGGTTTTGGGGGAAATAAAAGACAATAAAAACAAGTTAACCACAAATCAATTACCTACGAATAAAATTAAAAGAGTGCATTACTAGGGGCTAGAACAGAGGACGTTAACGTACACACTCCCTTAAATATCGTTATCCATGACACTAAATCGAAAACACGAAACAATAAAAAAAAAATGAAAAGAAACTCCCGCATAGTATACTTATGTACAGACATATAGGGTATCATATCAAACAAATCAGGGGAGATATTGCCATATGCAAAAAAAAAAAAAAAAAAAAAATATATTCATAATTGGATTTGATAAGTGAACAAAGAATTGATAATGTATGAATGCTTTTGCTTGTATCCCTATCTCTTCTACAAAAGCTCGAATGAACTTTGACGGTGAAATATGCAGTGGGTATAGGGGACAAACCCTTGTAGATATTACAAAAATGACAAGATGTACCATAGTTATGATGTGTAAATAAAAACTTATGACAATTTAAGATATGTATTGTACGTAACTGAATACTAAATATGCATGTTTTATTAATTATTTCAAAAACAGGTTCAATATGTTAAATGTGCGAGTTCAATATTTTATAGTTATTGTGTGTTCAATATGTTATAGTTCAAGTTTCAATTTGTTTTAGTGAGAGGTGCATGCTTTTCTGTGCGGATTCAACATGTTGATGTGCTAGCTTAATACATGAAAGGGTAGTCCGATATTTTTTGTTGTTGTTAATTATGTGAGTTCAGTATGTCAATATATGTGAGTGTGCAATATATGTATTAAATTCCGATCAACAGTATGTAATTAAGAGCTCAACATGTTAATGTACGAATTCAATAGATTAATGTGCGAGTTCAAAACGTAGATGTGCGAGGGTTATGTACGAGTCAATAATAAAGTGGGAGTACAATACGTGAATGTCAATATGTTAATGTGCGAATGTGCTAGTTTAAACATGTAAATGTGCGTGTAAAATGCATTATGTGAGTATTGTGAACTAGCATATATTAAGTGCTTTGAATAGATATGAACTAATTTCCAATATATTAATGCAAGTTTATGCGTCAATTGTGTGGATTGTGAATAAATGTGATTACAAAAACAACTTATGCGAAATCAACAAAACACAGTCACCTTTTGCGTCATCCCATTCAAAGTTATAATCCTCATGGTTTAATCAACACCAATAGAAACCCTTGGCTACATCCCATTCAAGGTTAAAAACCCTCATGACAAACTGAACAAAAACAGACGTCATCCCATTCAAAGTCATCCCATTCAAAGTTCTAATCCTCATGGCAAAATCAACACCTACAGAGATCATTGGACACATCCCGTTCACAGTTTCAAAAGAGTCACTGAAAATAAAGTCGACTTGATGGCATACATCCTAACAAAGTTACTCAATTCTAGCAACATTCTTACAATACTGGCGTCACAGATTCGTCATGCTAAGATGATGATATTTCTCCAACTGATAAGAAGGGGTGGGGTGACTAATACACAGTTGCAATTTATGAATAAACTAAAATACCTGAACTTTGAAAGGGATGTCGCCAAAGTTCTCTGTTGGACCAACACACAGGTGCAATTTACCGACCAGTCTCTCTTACATCTAAACGATTATTATCTTTTTCAGGCCACATCATTAATAGTAGTATCATTGGCAACAAATACCATCTCAGAATCCTTAACGAAATTCAACATGGTTTTCGAAAGTTTAGAATCTGCGAACTTCAACTCATAACCACTGTTCACGACTAAGTTTAAAAGAATCAGTTTTCTTTTTGTCATCGAATATAATCTTCGATTTCGCAAAAGGATTTGGCAAACATTTCTCACCAACGTCTTATGACAATCAACACTACCACTGTACCAGAAACAACACGCTACTGAATCTCCTCCTTCCTAAAAAACCCCCACAAAAACAGATCCTTTCTAATTGAGCCACTTCATGACCTCTTTCGGCAGACTTAAAGGCCACGGGTGGGGTATAAAAGGGAGACAACTCGGAAAAATGGAGGAAATGCAAAACTTCACTTCAAAGAAAGAATTTCTTCAAATTCATGTTTTTCAATAAAATGTCTGACACAGATTTTGTCATGGCTACATATTTTTTTTGTGAGGAATCTGAATGTGGTTATCATTTTCTTAACAAAATTCTTATCAATTTGATTTCCTATTGTTAATTTTTTTCTGTTACAATTTCTAAGCTGTCGGTCAAATTTGAAATTGCTGGTTGGCCTTACCGGAAATTGATAGCGGAAGTTTACAACTGTGTTGCTATGGTCCTAGCTACTCATGCTGAGTGAACAAAAACCCTACCTTATCAACATTTGGCGGCAATGTCAAGAAACTGGATCCCTTAGGTACATACTAATCCACTTACCACCGTCATAAACATATTTCATTCACTTCCCGAAACAAATACATAATATAAATCTATTCCCACCAATGACCCATATATTCCATACTATCATGGTTAGGAAACCAGAATCTGTCCAGTTTTATCACACACTCTGGCATTATATCCCGCCTATGCCACACAGGTTCTCCTCCCATTGTCTGAATTCCCAGAGCTTGCTTCTTTTTATCCTGATATCGCTGATCACCCCAGGCTCCTCTGTGATATAACATTGTCCAAAATCTTTTGTATAATTCTTTCCTATGAATATAATTGTTCCTGTTTTGGGGATTTTCTCTTAATTCCCACCACCGTTGTTTATTTCTCTCGTACAAGGTCTGCATAAACAATACTGGCATTCATCTGAGTCGGTATCCTGGGGGGATAGTAAATCCAGAACAGGTTACTTGGTTACTTGTATCAGGAGTCATACTAGCACTTTCCTCTTGACAATCCCCCTCATTCTTTTTCTCTGACTATTCCCAATGTTTCTCCTGGAAAAGTTGGCTAATAGCATTTCTTTGTTCCTTATTTACAACCAAGGTCACAGAAAATCTTTCTCCTTTCCCCATGCTGCCTGAAAACTCAGTGAGGGGCTGATAACCTGATACTGTGAGAGATTCATACTGCCCCATGGTCGGAGGGAGTATTATGCAATATATCAAGTTACCAAAATTAGGGTGACATGTGGGGAAATTGAAAAAATAAACCATATGATCTTACTTTTTTCCTTTATTGCAAGGAAACTTATATTTTATTAAGGGGAACACATTTTGACAATACGGCCATACAATATTTATATTAAATGTTAAGTAATTTGACAATTATTATAGATTATTTCAATATTGATAAAAATAGCCCCATAGAGCCTCATGTGGTAAAGATAGATATACAAGTACAGGTAACAGATCAGTCCTATAGTCACAAATGTAGCTTACTTTATCCAAGTGGTCAGTATTATTGAGTATGTATATCTAAAACTGTTACGATGGAAAAAGCGAGGAAAAAAACACCAAATTTTCGGATACAAATACCTGGAGATGAGAATGCAAAGAGAAATATTTTGGATGGATTACAAAAAGTAAGAGATATTCTTTGTAGAAATTTGAGACATCCAGTAAATAACTGTGATATTATGGAAAGCTTGTTACACAACTACTTACACGACAAAGAAAAGGAAAAAGACAATACAATACCAAACTTCTGCACATTCAAACAGACTGAAAAGAAGGATGTGGATCAAAAGATTTTCTTGACAGCAGAATCCTCTGTGACAAGACTGTGTGAAGTAGCAGGGGACCATTCTAAAATCTGTGAAGGAAAGCTAGCGATGAAAAAAATAACTCTTAAAGGTCATGCAACATCCATACGTCTTTCCTGTACTAAAGACAAACACCATTCAATATTTTGGTCGTCTTCTCCGTATTTACCAGACAATTATTTTTTTGTAAACTACAGAGTGTTTCATGGCAAGGAATGTAGTGGTATTTTGCCAATTCAATATAAGAGGTTCACAGAAGGAACTGGACTTGGGCAGTTGACAAAAGACAAAAGAAAAACATATTTTGATAAATACAAAAATCTTGTATCGATGAAAACGAAGTGTCCATTACCCATGCGCTGGATGAGGAATGTTTTAGCTATGAACAACAAGATGAAGGAATTGACATCATGACAGATGCTCGACACGGCTGGCGAAAAAATGCAAAAGACTCTAGTGTAGTTGCCATAGGATATGAAACTCTCAACGTTCTGGAACACATCCATGTAACAACAAAAGATGACCCAGTATCCCAAAGGCATGAAACAGTTGGGACAAATACATTTTATGAAAAAATTACAGAAATGGACATTACAATCAATGTGCACACACATGACAGGAATCTGTCCATAAATAAAATCGTGAGAGATGCTGGCACTATCAACCATGTCGTCCGGTCCAGCATACGAAAAGGGGAAAATCTGGTCCCCTTTACCTCAAGATAAAATTGACCCGTAACGACCCATGCCCACTGGTGTCTGAAAAACAGTGGAGGAAATCTAACCAAATTGAAAAACAGTTTGACAAATGTTTACCTGTATGACAATGATGAAGTAGGACTGCATCCTTACCCGCTCGAACTGGAATTTGACGCCATTATGTGTATAAGCGCACTAGAGTCTAGTCATTCAAATTGATCCCAACAACTTGTATTTAGTTCCTGTCACAAGCAACGTTCTCTGTGTCTTATAAGACCACAGAAAAAAGTGCAACCCTGCGCACTTTGAGGACCCTGCATGTTTCACAGGCGAAAATACCGTATATTTTACGTAAAACGGGTGTTTACCCTTGTGGATGAAATACGCCTTAAGAAAACGCCTGTTTTACGTACGTTTTTCATACGTAACACATGCGTAAAGTCTTAACGGATGAAACACGCCCGTATAAAGACATAAGTAAAACCCCTGAGAAATTAGGTCCTAAACATGCGTAAATCATGCTTTCAATATAAAATGTATTAGTTTCTGTAATTGTTATTCATTTGTGCTATGCAAATTGGATTTTAAATCTTAATTTGCTGATTGTTTATGTAAATTTAAGTGTACTGCTTCATTGTTTATATCACAATACGCATTCTTTTAACTCTGAAAGGGAGGAAGTGTGTGTTTGATGCAGTTACTTTGCTGTGATACAATGGATAAATATGAAATATAGGCTTTTTTAAGCCTTTAAAAGAATAAAGAAAGTCTAGTGATAAGTAAAAAACATGTTTTTATACACATCGATCAATATCATAGCGAAAAATACCACAAATTGTTATAATAAAAACAATGTTTATATAATGTCAATCAAATATTGAACAATGTCTTCGTCTTCATCTCCATCTCCACTAATCTAACCTTCTGTTTAACTATAAAGATGGAGAACGGAATTATGGTACAGAGGGAATCTTTGTCAGCAACAGTGTAACCATTTAAGGCTGCCCGTACCGTGCATGACTTTGGCGTTGATAAATCATTTTTAAAAAGAAAATACCATATCTTTTTATTAAAAATTAAAGAAGATGAAATCAACAAAATATAATCAATAATAGTGTTCCGAGTGTAAAAATGAAGCTGGACTAGACCGGGATTCGAACCATGGACTCACTTTTTACTATCTATCCGACCGACTGAGCTGAGCTACCTAGTCAACGGAAGTGTTATGGCCGAACTGTACTATAGTTATATCCAAAAAGAAATTAAGCGGAAGTTACTGTATATAAAGAAAGAAAACAGTGCAGATGTACCGGGATCCTTACATTAAAATGACACGCGTGAACCAGAGGCAGTAATTATTGATTTAACAATATGATATTAATAAAATGCGAAAAACTACAGTACAAAACGATATCCAGTTTGTCATCTAACAAAAGAACAAAGTAAGTTGTATATTGCAGGCAAACGCACTTTACATAAAAAACACTACTACCACACTATAAAAGTGGCATTGATGCTATTCATCAGAAGATATTCAATATTTTAAGAAAATGAAGATCTTGTAAAAAGTTGAAATTGATACTAAAGTGTACACTGTTTGCTTAATTAGGGCGTGCCAACACGGGTGCGCTCAATCCTCTCGAACAGGATTACAATGTACCCATCTGCCATAAAATGAATGTGAACTTGGGTTGCTTTCCAAAACTTGAAATAACAAGAGGCTCATTCGTCTTAACGGTCACCTTGGATCTGATATTTTGTTTTTAAAAGGAAGGGTGTCTATAAGGCCCTTTTTTGGGCCACGATATATTCGGATTTTCACCGCTTTATTTTGTTCAAAGATGTCCTATTGTATGACATGCAGAAAAACGAAGGTAAAACTTTGACCGAAAGTGGGTTTCTGGGGGTACCAAAAGGGGTATGGTAAATCACAAATATAGTGTGCTGTTTTCAAAATGAGCTTAAACAAACCAAAATAATACCATATCTGTTTTTGAAAACTTGTATGAATTAGACAAGTATATGTAACGGGATGAAAAATGACAGAAATTCAATCGTCGCTTAAAGATTGTTTATATAAAACGAAGGATTACGGCAGGGGGGTCTTTCCGGTCATTTTCAATTGAAAAGTAATTTGTTTTCTCAATAATTTCCTTTTTAATTAATATTTTGACTTCACTCATTTAAGTAGACTTACATAAATTGCATATTGACTACATACTTTACTTTTGTTTTATACTGAATTATGGCTTCTGGACACATCTCAAACTTGGCTTTTTCAAACATCTCTTAATTTTAAGTGAATTAAAAGGTGCATGACACCCTTTATATGCAATAAGTATAAGATATCAATTGTAAGTATTGTATATTATATATATCATATAATATTTGCTCAACACCTTTGGCTGAAGTGAGGTCCAGGTCCTGATATGTTTTTTTACTTATCAATGTTAACTCACAAATCAAAAAATGGCATTTGCCAACACAACTACTGTAAAATGATTGATTTAATGTATGAAGTTTGATTTGCTGGTCATTTTGAGTCTCCTAGCCTCAAGGAAAGTACCTGCTTTAATCGTTAAAGTTAACCGATTTCGTTGTTTTATCAAATGTTCTGCCTATTTCCAATGTTTATCCGCTGATTGTACATAAAAGGCATTTGGGGATACGCATGTAACTTGGCAGTGTCGTAGAGTTTAGTTATATGATGATATTTAATTTGTGAAAGTTTTATACTTATCCCACAACGCCTTTTTACTTAAAAACATATTTCCTGTGATTTAGAGTACCAGGACCAAAGTGCATCTCCTTACCTAACACCAAATATTTCCTGACAATACTAGTCCATATTAATGTATGTAGATTAAACAGGCTCAGTAGAGTGTTTATAGTTGTAAGAGGGGCGTTTGACATGCTACACTGACCAACAGTCAGATAGTTTAAGCTTTGAAAACTCAAAGAGAGACTATATATGCCTCGTAATCATAACTTAGTTCGTAGGTCGTCTCAAAGCGGTTCACACATTAATAGGCGTAGTTATAGGGGCTTTGCAACCAGTCAATATTATTCTAAACTCCCTGGGGAGCATACAGTCGGTGCTGCCATCGCGGCGCTCATAGCTTGCATTGACAATTCTAACGCTGCCCAACGACGTACTCATGTACAGCCCAGTAGATTGGAACAGATACAACACAGTGCCGTGCCATGACACGAACCCACAACCCTTCGGTCACGAGCCCTGCGTCCAACCACTAAACTACCGTGCCTCCTTTTTATAAAGATCATAACAAACCGAACTCAAGAATAACCCAGATCATTATAGAGCAATATTGCTTCCATCGGTTATATAAAAAGTGTATGCCAATTTTATATGTTTTATGGGTTGAACTTGACACAGGCATAATGCCTATATATCCAGATCACAAAAGTTTAACATCAGTTTATATGATGACGTCCCTAATATGAATAAGTTCATTATCATCTATCTCGTGGTTAAAAACCAAGTGTTTATTCAATCGGGATTCAAATGTTTTGACTGTTGGTGACGTAATTATACCACGGCATCTGGAATAAAAAATCCTTCTGTGACAACTCGATCATATCCTCCATGTGTTAATTAATATACTTGGATCATGTCTCCTCTCAACCTTCTATGTTTCAGTGTAGGTAATTTCAGAATCCTCAGTCTGTTTTTAAACTTAGATATTTCATTCCCGGTATTTGTTTCGTTGCTCTTCTCCGTACATTTTCTATTTCATTTATTTATGTTTGTAAATATGGATTCCATACGCAGGCCCCATATTCCAGATGTGGCCTTACACGTGCTTTTTATAAAAGACAGAAAGTTGTATCATCTAAATATGTATAAGTTCTTCGAATGGTTCTCATTATTCTAGTTGCTTTGTTGACCGCATCATGAATATGTTCGTTGAAATTAAGGTTATGGTCAGTTATAATTCCAAGATCCTTTTCTTTTGTTATGTTCGTTAGTGTGATCGCGACTCTTCCGTTTAATGTGTCTTTATATAAATGTAGAGCCCTGTTTTTTGCCTTCTGTCCTAATTGCAAAACTTTGCTTTTGTCCGGATGGAATCTTAAAAGCGATTGATCTGACAATTTTTGGAGTTGATCTAGATCAATCTGTAAATTTATATTGTCGGCCCTAAAACGCTTCCCTGGGGGATACCACTTGTTACCTCCACCCATTTTCACATTTCTCCGTTTATCGATACTCACTGTTTCCGGTTAGTTATGAAACTTTGCACCCATTTAATAATTTCTAGTGATAATCCGTATGATTTTAATTTGCTGATGAGCCGTAGATGTGGTACTGTGTTAAATATATAATGCTTTCATGAAGTCCAAGTATACTGTTTGGGTTAATCCTCCTTGGTCAATAACTTCTGTCGACTCATCAATAACCTTCAGCAACTGTAAATAAGTTTACCTTCCTTTAACGAATCCATATTGATGTTTATTTAGAAGATTTTTTTTTCTATATGAGCCATTATTCTTGTTTTTACAATCTTTTCCATAGCTTTACATATAACGCTTGTCAAACTTACTGGCCTATAATTTCCTGGCATCTTCTTGTCCACTTTTTAGCCCACCATCATCTGATGGTGGGCTATTCAAATCACCCTGCGTCAGTGGTCCGTCGTCCGTCAGTCGTCCTTCCTTAAACAATTCTTGTTATCGGTATTTCTCAAGAAGTACCAGAGGGATCTTTCTCAAATTTTATATGCAGGTCCCCCTTGGTCCTCAGCTGTGCAGGGCTATTTCTTAAGAGGTACCAGAGGGATCTTTCTTAAATTTTATATGTAGCTTCCCCTTGGTCTTTAACTGTGCAGGGCAACTTTTGAGACTGATCGGATAAACAACATGGCCGACAGGAAGCCATCTTGGATTTTGATATTGAAAGGTTGTTATCGCTATTTATCAAGAAGCACCTGAGGGAACTTTCTTAAATTTTATATGTAAGTTCCCCTTAGTCCAGACATGTGCAGGGCAACTTTTAAGACTGATCGGATAAACAACATGGCCGACAGGCAGCCATCTTGGATTTTGATAGTGAAAGTTTGTTATCGCTATTTCTCAAGAGGTACTAGAGGGATCTTTCTCAAATTTTATATATAGTTTCCCGTTGGTCTTAAGCTGTACAGAGCAACTTTTGAGACTGATCGGATAAACAACATGGCTGACAGACAACCATCTTTTGAGTGTGTAGGTTTGTTACCGCTATTTCTCCGGAAGAAACAGAGGGATCTTTCTTAAATTTCATATGTAGGTTCCCCTTGGTCCTAGCTGTGCAGGGCAATTGTAGAGACGGATCGGATAAAAAACATGGCCGATAGGCAGCCATCTTGGATTTTGATAGTGAAAGTTTGTTATCGCTATTTCTCGGGAAGTACGAGAGGGATCTTTCTCAAATTTTAAATGTAGGTTTCCCTTGATCCCTCGTATGTTATGCATGTTATTTTGAGACTGGTCATAAAAACAAAATGGATTAAAAGAAGAACTAAACAGATCTTTCTCATATTGCAATGATCGATTCTATTTCTTTCACGTTAAGTACTGTACTAGTAAATATGTGAAATGACAAACTCACTTTGAAGGTTGGCTTTCATACACATCAGTATTAAGTTTAGATCAAAAGTGACATCAAGGTGCATTTACTGTTAACATGACTCGATCAAACAGATTATAGGAAAGAAGAGAAAAGATCGAACTGACAAAGAACTAATGAAGATGGTACAAAGGTGGGCGCCAAGATCCCTCTGGAATCTCTTGTTGTGTAATGCAATTACCTGACCTTCCTTCCAGCTAACAGGAAGTTCTCCTATTTCCAGTGAACAGTTAAATATTTCGCATAAAGGGGTCTTGAATATGTCCGCTGTTTCTTTCAATACTTTTTGGTGAATATTATCTGCTCCTGGTGATTTTGTGGGATTCAATGTTTTTAAAATGTTAAATACTTCTAGCTCTGATATTTCAGTAGTAATGTATGGACTCCCTATGGTAAGATCTTTCAGTACTGGGATACAACCTTGTGGTTCGACCGTGAAAATACCTGAGAAATAGTTTGGTAATGCGTTAGCCATATCTTGATCAGTTTGAGCGATTGTAGTTTCGTTTCCACACTTAATGTGCAGCTCTGGGATTCCTAATTTTGATTTCGTTTTGGAGCTTGCATATCTCGAAAACTGCTTGGGGTTAGTCTTAACCTCTTTCGCGACATCCTTTTCTATTCTTCTTTTTCATTTCCTTACCAAAGTTTTTACTTTGTTTTTGGCTTTCACATATTCGTTGTATTTTCCTATTTCTCTTGTTTCAAAATATCTCTGCCATCTCCTGTGTTTCCGTTTTATAGCCAGTACAGTTCGGTTATAAAGAGGATTCTGTTTGTTCATTGTTTCTCGGTTGCTTTTTGGAATATGTCTATCAGTTGTGGATTTAATTATCTTCTGAAACATTTTGTATTTTGATCTTGTGTCTGATTCGCGGCTTGTTATTTCCTTCCAGTCTATCAATAGTTCTTTTCTCATTTGTTCGTAATAGCCTTTGTTGTAATTGCACTTAATTGTTTCGCTACATCTGTGTGCTTTTGTACAGTTCAATTAAAATAATATAGTGCTCTGATTACTCTTTCCTATCATATCTTGTTCGTTTGTGAATATCAGATCTAAATAATGGGCTCGTTATTTGCTCTTATTTTTGTTGGATTCTTTATGTGTTGAAACAGAAATGCATATTTGGGCGATTCGAGGAATTTATATTCCAAATGTTTTGCTCCTCTAGACGGAATCCACTGATTCCAATCTATATCTTTTAAATTTAAGTCACCCATTGTTATTAAGTGGGATGTTTTACTACCACAGTATCGGTAATTAGTGCGCATAAATCCATATTATTTTCGTGTAATCTGTTTGGACTTCTATAGAGGCATCCGATTGTTAAGATGTTTCCTTTATCAAGATTAATTTTAATCCATAATTGCATCCGATTGTTAATTGATATTTCCGTGACTCCTAGTTTGTGTGCCGTATATGATTCCTCGCGATCCATTTTATTGTTCTATCTCGCCGGGAAATACTTCAAATCCATCGATATCCAGCTCGGACTTGTTAATTCGGTATCTTGAATTTTTAGGAAAAGCCTCGACAACTCCAATGATATCTAACTTTTCCTCTCTGGTTATAGATTTCAGAACACCTTAGTTGAGGTCCAAATACAGCTGTAACAAATTCTCAGATTCATGGGCAAGCAAACATTATAACAAGTAAGACGCTGCGAGAGCTTCAATTGGGTTCTGATTCTGGTTCTGGTCAGGTATCAGCAACGTCCTATCACGCTGATTGCGTAGTGTGAGGTATGACGGCCTTTTTCTTAAACTCGCACGTTTGGGCTTTGGTCGAAAATACATATGTTTAATTATACCTAGTCCTTTGGAAAAGCCATATATACTGGTATTATCTCCCCTTGGTCGTACTCAGTGTATGTTTCAAGATATGTCAAGGTGGTACTATCTCCTCTTGATCGTACGCTGTCTGTATCAGTGATCTTTGACTGTGTGCAAAATGTTTAAGAATTGTCAGGGTGGTATTATCTCCCCTTGGTTGTACGATGTGTATATATCCACGATCTCTTACATGGTGTATGTAATTTTCAATATTCGCTAGTTATTTGCAATATTACCGTTACGTGTCCAACACAGGCAGACGATATATGCCTTCTTGTATTTAGATATGCTCATCGACAGTGGTTATAAGTTTATCTGCAAATGGCAGTTTGGATAAAATCCTGTAAATTCTGTCAATATTGGTTTGATGAACGAACTAATATCCTAAAACAGTCGTTATCTGTACGGAACAGAAACTGCAGTCTTTTCGTCGTTCATATAGTGTCCAATGTTTTTGTCGCATTAAGGTTGATTGCAGTTCTTTTCACTTTCTCCTGTTTATTTCATAACGTCCCTATCAGCATATATATCATATATAACGTTTAGTGAAAAGTGATGCTCAAATGTGCGTCAAAATTGTCCTTATTCAACACGTTGTAACAGGACTAAATAAAAAGTCAATTTCGGTTCTGAATTACCTCTCGATATTATTATAAGTGGAACTTATTGACAGGAGGCATCTTAACAGGAGCTACAAATGATTACTCGGAGTTCCTCGGGGTTACTCGCACTACATTTAAATCTTGTCGTTTCGTTGTCATTTCATGGGTTTTTTGTCGTCGACGAAGTAGAAGTCTCTTTTCATTCCATCTATTCTTGTTCTCTTTGTATTTAATTACAATGAGTTTATATAATAATACTGTTTTTTATTTGAATGACCCTAGCGACTAAACAACGACTGGTCTGAGTACATCTTGACTAAATTAGATGAACAGACCACATGGGCTTTGTGAACAATGTTTACTTGCCGAAATATTCACAATTGAAGATCCAATTTAATACGCCTTGCTACTTCCAGTCGCCATTTTGTAAACAGGGCCTAATCTCGAGCTGATGCGCGTTTGAAAGAGTTTGAAGTATTGCAAAGCTTCTAAACGATCATGCCCAGAACATACTCTCAAAGATGATGTTTTTGATAAATTTACTTTCAATTATTTACTATATTTCTTTTTTGTATCATTTTCATTAATTCATTAAAGAACAAATTGATTTCTTCCCCTTCAAACTTTTTTCTTTCAAATGTTAAAAAACATATTTTTTGAAAAAATGTTCTAGTGTCGAGATTATGATCAAACGTTGTTTGCTTCGCAAACATTCAAGAAAATAATATTTACAATGTATTGATATTATTTTTATTAACTCGTTTTTCTTTAAACTATCTTTAATTAATAAATATCAAGATTTTATGAATTGAAAAATTGCATTTTATGACGTAACCGGAAGCGCACTTGATACGAGAACGTGACCCGGAAATACCTCACAACATAATCAGGACAGTAATAATAAACAGAAGTTTATCGAACATTAACAGATTAATACCGTATGTATTGAAACACTGATGTGATAGAATACAACACAAGGTAACGCTCGTTTAATCCATGGCACTAAAACAACTTACTTAAAAACCAGTCCAGAGGGCAAGTGATTGGGCCACAGCATTTATTTGTAACCAGGAGCACGAGTTTAGTAACCGTTAATATTAAAAGACGTTTTTAGTATTGATGCTGCTCGTGACGCTATCAGTGATGTATTTTTCGCTTACAAGTTAAAGTGTTGTTATCCAAAAAGAAGAATAGTACAAATTAAAAAGTGTGAATTGTCTACAGCTCCTGTCAAAAGTCAAAAACATTCCTCTCATGTTCTTTCTCGTCACCTGGACGTTTGTAAGTTAGAACAGCTGGTTTCGCAAACGCTTAAACTATGAACACAATATATAAACAGTTATACCACAGTATTGTAATTGTCTCGGTATGGCTACGAATGCGTTCCAGGTCAGGTTATAGAGCATCAAATGTATTAAATTCAAATAAAGCACCACTTCACGACAATCATGGATTCATATGGGTACAATGTTATTAAAAAAACATTANTTAAATTCAAATAAAGCACCACTTCACGACAATCATGGATTCATATGGGTACAATGTTATTAAAATAACATTCATACAGTGCATGCAAGCTGAAATTAACAAATCATTTGTTTAAAATAACAAGTCATCATTTCCATGAAATTATCCAAATAAATAAGATCTTTATGTCAAAATAAACTTCAGGTTTGATTCAACAGCTATACATGGTCATTTAAGGACGGCCTCCCCCATTTGCTAGATGCATGCGTGTGGTAAGTTTGTGCATAATTAATTTGTGTTTTGGGAGTCTGTGGTATGTTCATGTTTGTCTCCTTGTGATAGCGCAGGACTGATGCTGACTTTATAGTGTAATTTCACTGGAGCATACTGCTGAAGACGCATCTTATTTTACGATCGAACCTCGTTATCTCACCATCTTCAATAGCCTAGGGTTTATAATTTAAATTTGTACTATTCAACCTTAGCAGATTTAGCCTTGTGTTTAATTTCCCTCCCCTGCCACCTTGCATAGACACTTTACTAGCAAAACTTTTAAACTTTCAAGATTATTTCAGCACTGGTCGCCTATGCATTCCCCTTGGTTATCATTTACAGTTAGAATATGGCCAATTATCTCTACCAACTGATCATATACAGAAAATGTTTCTTTAAGTATTGTCCTCCTTTGTTTTTTTACATAAATCATGACATAGTCGACAAGGCAACTTGGTACTGGGTGCCGCCATTATTATTTACATGCACAGGGACTTAATTTCTAACCCTCAGTTCACATATGTGTATCATATTATGTATTGGGGCTGAAGAATCGGGGATTTTCTTTCATGTCTACTACTTGGGGGACATTGAACAGACCAAAATAGATCTTCTGCTCCCATTGCAACACACTTCGGATCTTAAATTTTTCCTTTCTTTCTTCACTGTTCTGCCTTCCCTTATTAGTCATGCCGCCTGAGAAGCATGGCGAACACTTTAAGGATCAGTCTGTCCATCATCACACGTTGTCGTTGACGGCGGCAGTCACATTTAAGTTTTCCAGACTTTTTTCGCCACCATTTACCATATGAATTTGTAACTTTGTATGTGGCTTAATCATAATAGATTACAGATCAAGTTCGAACCGCATGCCAATAATATTTTTTTTGCTGGAGTTACATGTATGGACCTTCACACATTGGAAGTTCTCATAATTAACTGTTTGCCATACTTTGTTCGTTACCGCTTGCCACTTAGTATGTGGCTTTATCATAATGGATTACAGTTAGAGTCTAAACCCTGTGTCAATATTTCATTTGTTGCTGGAGTTATGGCCCTTCGCACATAGGAAATTATCAAAATAAACATTTTTTTGGACTTATTTCGCTACCGCTTACCATACCAATTTGAAACTTTGTTTGTGGCTTTATCATAATAGCTTACAGAGTTTGAACCATGTATTAAAATTCCATTTTTGACTGGAGTTATGGCCCTTTTGCACATAAGAAATTGTCATAATTATTTGTTTTCAATATTATTTGCAACTTAGTATACATGTATAATGGTTTACAGGTTGAGTTAGAATCCAGTGTCCCTGTTCTATTTTTTCTGGAGTTATAGCCCTTTGCACATAGGAAATTCTTACAAGTAACTGTATTTTTTCCGTCAACACATGCACTTCCTTCGAATTGCAGTTTTCTTCTATAGGTGACACCCGTCCTCATATGGCCCTGGCTGAGGACATTAATCACCTGAAACAGTACATCCTTTGAAGTCCTTCTGTATGGCTTGATGATGTTTTCAAACCAATGGTCTGGAGCATTACTTGGTTAAGAAGACTGAATGGCATTTAACAGAGGGTCTCTCTCATAATACTCTGGCTCCCTAGGGGGAGGAGTGGGGTCCCAAACGGAGATTCTCCAATTCAATTACACAATTTGTTGTTAGGACCCCTGCACATCTTTAGTAATCAGATTTTACGTCCGTCTGTCCTTCTATCTGTTTTTAGCTCACCTGCCAAGGACAAGTGAGCTTTTGCCCTGGTGCGGCATCCTGTCCCGTCCTGTCTCGATTCAATGTAAACAATAAGCAACTTCATTCTTTGAAAGTTTTTGGTCAAACTTTATGCAAAGGTCAAGTATGAGTATACTTCATAAATCGTTGCATTTCAGGGATCCAAGGTTAAGGTCACACTTTCTTCAAATAGAAAATATCAACTGATTCAAATTAAATACTTAACAACTTCCTTCTTTCACGGATTTTGGTCAAACTTTATACATAGGTCAAATATGGGTATACCCTCGTGTTTCAGGGTTCCAAGGTCAGGCCAAGGTCACTGTTGCTATATATAGAAAACACTTAGCAACTTCATCAAATATGTTATGGAGATGGTAATAACATACAGAAAAAAAATATGAATATTAAAGTCAACTTATCAACTTTAAGTGTAGAACCTTGTGTGTGTGCATACATGGACTTTATCCAGTGAAATAAAATGTTTGTTTAAGCTTTTTGATAGCTTTTTAGCCTTTGATATCAAAGGTCAATGTCACTTACTATAAATAAAACATCAGTTTGTGCACTGTATTTCAAATTCTGTTGGACTGATTACTATCAGATTTTATCGAGTGCTTTATGGAAAAAAAGTGCCTGCTTGGGATAACTTTTTAGGTCCAGTGGTCAAAGGTCAATGGGTCACTATAAATAGAAAATCTGTTTAATGCACTAATGCACAATATCTTGATTTCTCTTGGGCTGATTACACTTCTGACTTTATACAGTGCTTCCTCAAAGAAAGTGCCTGCTTTGGATAACTTTCCAGGCCCGGGGATTAGGTCTCTATCACTGTTACTATATGAATAGAAAATCAGTTTATAAAATGCACTACTTTTATTTTGAGTTCTGTTGGGCTGATCCAGTGCTTTTATAAAACAAAAACCACTTGCTTTCACTAGTGTTTGCTACATGTATACCTAACCACAGTTTCTGTTAAATCTTCAATAAGCATAATTATGGAGAATAGTCACGGCGGCATTGAAAATATATAGATAAATCTTATTACCGGTTAGCTTGTAATAATAATAATAAACTTTATTTATTGAGGATAAAATACATGTTTAGCCAAAGGCTCATCTTCCACATGGTCCTCTTGTTAGTAAAATACATGTGTTAGATAAAATAACATATTTACGCAATCGATATATAAATAAACATGGTAATCTTGCTAGTAAAATACATGTGCTAGATAAAAGTTACATATATATTGATGCAATCGACATAATTTAAGATATCACAGTTATCTTAATTAAGTGTATCACAGAATGCATAAAGTTTCATGCAAAGGTATTTCATCAACAAAATGACGCATCTTATTTTACGATCGAACCTCGTTATCTCACCATCTTCAATAGCCTAGGGTTTATAATTTAAATTTGTACTATTCAACCTTAGCAGATTTAGCCTTGTGTTTAGACATATCTTACATACATGCTAATATAGCAAACAAGAAAAATTGACATAGTTATACGCTAATATAGCGTAATCTAAAATATTGATATAATTCAGAGAAGAAGTCTATTTAGAATGTAACAAGTTATTGCTATACAGTATTTAGTAAGTTTTCGTTTAACAGTGGTAAAATTGCCATTTTCTTTACTCAATCACCCAATTGCGAGTTTAAATTGCGGTTTTGTCCATACCTTAGTTAACGCTTTCATTTTACACAAAATGTTCACCTTTTAGCAAAAATAATTGCATCTAAGCACAATTATCGCAAAAATTATCTACTTTACCATCTGTATGGCACACGTTTTGTCGTCATTTAAACAACACATCAAGAAATTGTAATATTATGTAATGAAAGATATAATAATTTTGATAAAGCACATTTATTACAATAATAAATTATTTAACAATTAATATGGTACAGGTTTTCACAACTTGTGGAATCAACTCTTAAAATAAAATGCAGAAACCCTATTTCAATTAAAACTAGTTAATAAACGACATGGCATCACCAAACACAAAAGCGATATTTGTACAGATTTCCATACCATATTTCATCAATGATATTCAGTCTTCTTGTGCCCTTCAGTCTCCTGAAGATGAAGTTGATGATCTTGTTGAAGCATACATATCTGTTATAGTATCTCTGATAAAGAATATGCATATCTGCAGTCTAAGGTGATACATGTATGCCCAGTGGTAAAATGAAAATATCCAAATGGAAAAACAAAACTGCAGAAAGGCGGAGAGACGGTGGCGAAGTACAAATGTACTTAATTCACCGTTCACCATCAGATTTATAGGGAACAATACCAGCTAATAAGTTCACTTCTCATTCAATGCAAAAAGGCTTATAATACGGAAAGACTCGCAGAATGTGGTTAGGACCACAGACAGCATTTTTTTTAAAGGTTTTATCATCCTTCATTAGCTATCCTTCTCAAAAAGACTTTCCCCGAAGTGACATCAAACAATGGCTCTCCATATCAGGGACGATGCGAGAACTATTGAAACTGGTCCATCTGTTTTAAAACTAAGGGATATACTTTGATAGTTCAGTGAACATGGAGAAAACACTATTGCAAAATCGATGAAGAACATCGGTTGTATCCGTAAGTTTATAACTGCAGATGCATGCAAGACTTTGGTGCGTGCACTTGTTACTTCTCTGTTGGACTATGGTAATGCCCTGCTCTGTGATATATCTGACAAATTAACTGGTCGTTTATAGAGGATCCAGGACACCGCAGCACGTCTGGTTACTCGTACTCGAAAGAGAGGGCACATAACACAGTGCTATATCCATATCACAAGTTACACAATGTTGGTGTACGCATACAAGGCACTGAATGGAACAGCTCCCCAATACTTATCGGAGCTTGTCGCCCTGTATCAGCCGTCACAAACACTGAGGTCAGAGACAGAATCATTGTTGTGGTCCCACAATCTCGTACTGTGTGACTTGTGGAAACCGGTGTTTTGGAAGGGTTATGGCCATGTTATGAAATAGCTTACCATCTGCTTTCAGGAAGTCAAAACCTCTGGCTAAATTCACGAAAAAAAAACCCGACCTTTTTACGGCTGCATTTTACATGTAGTCTTTTTTGCGCGAACGTCATGTACTTACCACCTTATATAAATATATGTGCATATGGAAATACATATTGTTGCATTGTGTAAAATGGTGATTTGCATAAGTTTTTACCTTCTATATTTATACCAGTCACTGTAGGAATACTATTATATATGTGTTATAAAGCGCCTTCGAGTATTGTAATGTTCAAAGGCCGTTATATAAATGTCGTAAATTATTATTATTATTAACTCTAGCCCCGCCCCCATATTAACCCAACCCGCTGCAAGTGTAACACTGACCCACAAATAACACCTGTCCAACTATAAGCATGGTCATACTGTAATATTTGCCCAACTAAAGCCCCACCCTAGCACTAGCGCCGACCAAACTTCCAACCCGCCCCAAAGTTAACCTCTCCCCATACTTCACTCCGTCCAAAACCTAACCCATTTGCACGGGGAACCTCTCTATATAACAACGATCCAACTTCAACTTCAGCCCAACTGTAATATCTGCCCATCATAGCCCCGCCCCAGATCCCGGTCCATCCCAACTTTAACACCTGTCCAACCTTAACACCTGTCCAATTGTAATGTTTGTCTAATTATAACCCCGCCCTAGCTACAGGTCCGCCTAAACTTTAACCCCGCCTCAACTATAACCCAGCCGCAACTGTAATACCAGTCATACAGGATATCGTACCCAGCCTTGCGCAACATAACGATAAACATGACTTTAAGTAACTTGCAACGACAATTTGTGGTAACAGGATTGTGTTTTTTTATATTGTATTCCGCTACAGTGCAATATCGCTTTCTCATTAAATTTTATATTAAGTCTGCTACAGGTATACACGAACGCCGAGGTAATGCTTCCTGTCTTACCCACTCATCAATATGCTCATACAGTCGTTTATATTTCAGTGAAGGATTATGTAATCTCCTACATAACTCACAAAAACCCATCTTACTGTCTATCTGATCATTAGCCTTGTAGTACCGACGCCACTTGAAATATTTCATGACCGTAGGTTTGTCATCTGACAATCTTTTCAAAAAATTACCTAAATTGCTTGTTGATGAGAAGTTTCTAGTGTTTACGAAAGATCCCGGGGGGAGGAACATAGAATAGTCAGGAGCACCACGGGTAACAGGTATTGAATCTACGTTCCGTTCGAATACCCGGAAGCTCTTTTCCGTTATGTAGTCTGTGCATAGAGAATTTTCAAACGATGCATAGAATTTATACTTTCCGAGACACTCTTGCCATTGGCCTCTTGGGCAGTGAAGCTTCCCACATCGACCAAATGCATCAACATCAATAGTTTGTTTAAGTTTTTCTCCGTATTTGAGTCTTTGACTTGCAACTCCACAATGTGAAACTATCCATCCAATATTCCTAGTTTTATTGTTCCAATCAATTTTATGTATATCGTTTTTCTCTGCGTCTGTTCTCCGTGTAAAAGTACTATATGGATTAAAGATATCGGCATCTCGTCTGTAGCTTAGTGTCCAGTTGAATAACCGTTTCCATCTTTTGAAATTCGGAACTAAAGACGGCGGTTCCATATCATGAAAAACCCAAGTTTGACCCCTGTATTTCTTCAAAGGTGTACCAAGATATAGAGTAGGAGCATGGAACACAACTACGTCACTGTTCTTATATCTTGATGACGAAATCATTTCGCACCGATCCTTACACGTGTCGAACACGTGTTGGCTTATCCACGCTGGTCTGTTATAATAGGTGACTTGAATCACTGGTTTCGGTTTAGGAGGGGGCGGTGCTATAAACATACTCCCTATCGCACGTATATGAGGCTTCAAGTTCAACATACTTGTTCCTTGGTACAACACAGTGTATAGAGCTATCCCCATCATCAGAAACAGGCTGATCAGCATCGTCATCAGCTGGAACCTGAAAATACAAAAACACTATTACTCAAAGTGCTTTCCTGAAAGCTATAAAATGCATGGAGCAACAATTGTTTCAAAAATATCAGTTACATTTGTTTTATTTATTGTAGGCAATAATTTGTTATTTTGTTAAACAAAGAGTTGTTCACATGCATGTCTCTTAAACGTTGTTGACCGCAAACTTGGAGCCATTCAGAGCGTGCTAATTTGACGGTACCGGCAAGGTGCGAATCAAATAGGACATAGAATCACAGCCATATCATGACTCTTTGTGAGAAAGAGTGTCGATTTCGTTATTAAGATGAATGTGAAAACGCCGGTAGTGAAGTGCGATAATTCTACACTTTATTGGATAGACCTGGTATTAGTTTTGATATAGTTTTTGCGATACCGCTAGTATAAATAGGGATATTGATAGGATGTTTCCCCACTTTAAGGGTATGCCAGGAATATCTTAACCCTGGGCGTAAAAATCGTAAATGTGTAGTTAGCGACTTCGCTGTGAAATAAAGGATGTAACGGGATGAGCGAATTGCCGACTCTGATAAGGATATGAGAAACAAGCTGAGTAACACTATATACAACTTTATATAAGAACATATAAAACCACGGTTCACATAAAAATATCTCTCTCTCTCTCTCTCTCTCTCTCTCTCTCTCTCTCTCTCTCAGTCAAATGTGGGCGGAGCGCAAGAGAATCTGTGAGGTGGCATAGCATGAGTCGCGACACAGACTACAGGTTAGTGACTGTTTGGAATGTGTCAAGTATAACACTCTCTATACGATCTAACCGGCAATGACCTTATACTTTATACTTTTATACTTTACTATTCCTATTTCAATTATACTCCACAAATAAGTAACTTTACCTACTTTTCTATAAATGGTATTCTTCTACGGACATAGGAGTTTTAAGTTGAGCAGGTTTGTTTGTTGTTGTTTGTTGTAAGATTTGTTCAATCTGTCTTGTTTTACAGTTTCCATCTTATACATTGAATTACACATATACTAGCTATCTGTTTCCATATAAAACAATAATAACTTAACAGTTTTGGCGACTGTGACCTGTGCATATATTTGCACATGGACTTTTGGTCAATGTCTGCCAATATCTGTGTGATTTGATAGCTATATAGCTTATATACATTGTAAAATGTTATAAAAATAAATAATACCTGTGGAAGTGTTTTTTGTGTGATGTGAGAAGTGTGAATGTATTTGTATTTCAGTTATGTTAATTAAGAAGGAGTTACATCCCTTTAATTTTTGTCTGTTTATAATTTTCATTTCAAAATTGATGTTTTAATTAAATCAAATAAAAATAATAGAATCCATTAATTTAGCCACCGCTGGAGAGAATTTATATAGGCTTTGCCTGTTATTCCATCCAGTTGAAATGCAATGAAATAACACTCTCAGACAGGCTATGGTAAAAAAGTTGATTCTGATTTAGTTTACTGAAAATATCAATCATAATTACTTGTGTCTGACTGTTTTGTCGCACTCTCTAGAAGTTACACTGGTAGAGGATAGTACCATTGCCAAGTTGGTCGTGATATACAAGTCCATATTTGGTAGACATGTCGTGACAAAGCAGCTGATATCCGATAACAAGCCAGAGTATTTTTCAGAAAACATTCCGGCAATTATCCAAAGAGTACGGATCACAGTATGTTACTAGCAATCCCTGATACCCTCAAGGTCATGGAGAGTCGGAAAAAGCCGAATCGACTGTGAAGAGTCTTCGAAACAAGTCTAAAGACCTTTATTATTACAATTACTACCCCATCAAAGAAATCCAGTGGAACAGGGTCAAAGCCTGACAGTCTGATGAACCAGAAGCTACAAACTACCCTCCCACATAATATTATATCTGTCAGTTATTATTGAAACAATTAGGAACGGATTGGAGTATGTTCCGATAATAGGACATGCCATTGAAGTGTAAGCATGTCTAGAAAAGTATCTAAAACAAAACCCACTTTTGGCCCTATGTATGGTTAAGAACTCGTATTTCGGGTACAATTAATGATAATACACAGTTTAAATGTTGACACTACGAAGGGTACACATTGGAGGCATCCTCCATACTCCAAGGGGTTACGCTCGCTTTCGCTCTCTGCATTCCTGGAATATGTCATAACAAAATTGAAGGCACGGGGGCAGGTAACGAAAAACATCCTGACCAATCACTAGGTTGACAACTCCCGTTGAAAGATTACGAAGAAGCCGACACCCGACTTCAAAGCCAGTCGGTTTTACCTTTACGCGACCGACATATTCTTTTGATGTACATCAAAGGATTAAACTAGCCTTTTTGTCTCATCCACAAGTTGGCGCACACTGAGTTTCGATATGGCTATGACATATATTCCAGGGGTGCAGAGAGCGAAAGTGAACTAACCCCTTGAGTATGGAGGATGACCTTGAATAATAAGGGCACATTTGACCAAAGTATCGGGTTGACTCCAACGCCGGAGGGATAGGTAACGATCATGAACATGCCCCAACGTTCAACCTGCCAATGGCGGATCTCGTAGTCCTACCTAACGTTTTAAAGAGATTCCGACACTATCTGGAAAAAAATCGAAACTAGCTTAAAAGAGAAACTTTGAGATGTGGTATTTTGATTCGTGTCTCATCAAATCTAAATCAGATAAAATAACCTGTGCTCCATTGTTAAGTTTCAAATGTTTATTTTCCCCAATAGATAAGATGTGACTTTTTGTTTAGTTTATATGTAATTAACTGTAGTTTTATTTTGTATTTACTAAAGAGTGAACTAAATTACATTTTATAGTTATGATATTTCCAACGTTATCCAGTCCCAAGTTGAGATTGTTTTTAGTCTAAAGGAAATTTAGATTTATGCATTAATTGTCCCTGCAAAATTGATACTGTTTCAATTAAAATCCCTTAGGGTCCTACTGAGTGGTCAATGATACTTAGGAACCCACTGAGTGATCAAGTAAACTTAGGGTCCTACTGATTGGTCTAGTATATTTAAGGATCTACTGATTGGTTAAGTACACTTAGGGTCCTACTGATTGGTCAAGTACACTAAAGGTCCCACTGAGCGATCGAGCACCTTAGGGTCCTACTGAGTGATCAAGTACACGAAGGATCCTACTTAGTGGTCAGGTACACTTAGGGTCCTACTGATTGGTTTAGTATATTTAAGGACCTACTGATTGGTCAAGTACACTGAGGGTTCTACTGATTGGTTAGGTACAATAAGGGTTCTACTGAGTCATCAAAAACTTTAAGGGTCCTACTAAGTAATCAAGTACAAGAAGGGTCCTACTTAGTATTTCCAGTACACTTAGGGTCCTACTGATTGGTTAAGTACATTAAGGATCCTACTGAGTGTTCAAGTACACTAAGGGTCCGACTGACTGATCAAGTACAAGAAGGGTCCTACTTAGTATTTCCAGTACACTTAGGGTCCTACTGAGTGGTCAAGTACACTTTGGGTCCCACTGAGTGGTTAAGTAAACTAAGGATCCTACTGAGTCATACAGTACACTTAGGGTCCTACTGAGTGGTCAAGTACACTTAGGGTCCCACTTAGTGGTCAAGTACATTTAGGATCATACTGAGTGGTCAAGTATACTTAGGGACCTACTGAATGGTCAATAAACTAAGGATCCGACTGAGTGGTGAAGTACACTAAGGGTCCTAGTGAGTGGTTAAGTAAACTAAGGATCTTACTGAGTGGTGAAGTACACTTAGGGTCCTACTGAGTGGTCAAGTATACTAAGGGTCTTACTGAGTGGTGAAGTACACTTATGGTTCCTGTAGATGTCAGGTATACAATGTACGAAGGTTCTTAAAGCGAGGGGTCAGAGATACTAAGGTTCTTAGTATGTGTCAGATAAACACAGTACTAAGGACCCTATAGTGAGGGGTCAATGGTTTATTTAGAGTTCAAGTAAGTCGTCAGGTAAACTAAGGATCCTACTGAGTGGTCAAGTACACTTAGGGTCCTACTGAGTGGTTAAGTATACTTAGGGTCCTACTGAGCGATCAAGTACACTAAGGGTCCTACTGAGTGGTCAAGTACACTTTGGGTCCTACTGAGTGATTAAGTGAACTAAGGGTCCTACTGAGTGGTGAAGTACATTTAGGGTCCTACTGAGTTATCAAGTACAAGAAGGGTCCTACTTAGTATTTCCAGTACACTTAGGGTCCTACTGAGTGATCAAGTACACTTAGGGTCCTACTGAGTGGTCAAGTACACTTTGGGTCCTACTGAGTGGTTAAGTACACTTTGGTTTGTACTGAGTGATCAAGTACACTAAGGGTCCTACTGAGTGGTCAAGTACACTTTGGGTCCTACTGAGTGGTTAAGTAAACTAAGGATCCTACTGAGTCATACAGTACACTTAGGGTCCTACTGAGTGGTCAAGTACACTTAGGGTCACACTTAGTGGTCAAGTACATTTAGGATCATACTGAGTGGTCAAGTATACTTAGGAACCTACTGAATGGTCAATAAACTAAGGATCCGACTGAGTGGTGAAGTACACTTAGGGTCCTAGTGAGTGGTTAAGTAAACTAAGGATCTTACTGAGTGGTGAAGTACACTTAGGGTCCTACTGAGTGATTAAGTGAACTAAGGATCCTACTGAGTAATACAGTACACTTAGGGTCCTACTGAGTGGTCAAGTACACTTAGGGTCCCACTTAGTGGTCAAGTACATTTAGGATCATACTGAGTGGTCATGTATACTTAGGGACCTACTGAATGGTCAAATAAACTAAGGATCCTACTGAGTAATACAGTACACTTAGGGTCCTACTGAGTGGTCAAGTACACTTAGGGTCCTACTGAGTGGTTAAGTACACTAAGGGTCCTACTTACTGATCAAGTACAAGAAGGGTCCTACTTAGTATTTCTAGTACACTTAGGGTCCTACTGAGTGGTCAAGTACACTTTGGGTCCTACTTAGTGGTCAAGTACATTTAGGATCATACTGAGTGGTCAAGTACACTTTGGGTCCTACTGAGTGGTTAAGTAAACTAAGGATCCTACTGAGTGATACAGTACACTTAGGGTCCTACTGAGTGGTCAAGTACACTTTGGGTCCTACTTAGTGGTCAAGTACATTTAGGATCATACTGAGTGGTCAAGTATACTTAGGGACCTACTGAATGGTCAAATAAAATAAGGATCCGACTGAGTGGTGAAGTACACTAAGGGGCCTACTGAGTGGTTAAGTAAACTAAGGATCTAACTGAGTGGTCAAGTACACTTAGGGACCTACTGAGTGGTTAAGTAAACTTAGGATCTAACTGAGTGGTCAAGTACACTCAGGATTCCTGTAGATTTCATGTATACACTGAACTAAGGACCCTATAGTGGAGGGTCAATGGTATACTTAGAGTTCCAGTATGTAGTCAATTATACTGAGAATCCTACTGAGTGGTAAAGTATACTAAGGGTCTTACTGAGTGGTGAAGTACACTTATGGTTCCTGTAGATGTCAGGTATACAATGTAATAAGGTTCTTAAAGCGAGGGGTCAAAGATACTAAGGTTCTTAGTATGTGTCAGATAAACACAGTACTAAGGACCCTATAGTGAGGGGTCAATGGTTTATTTAGAGTTCCAGTAAGTGGTCAGGTAAACTAAGGATCCTGCTGAGTGGCCATGTATACTTGTGGTCCGACTGAGTGGTTAAGTATACTTAGGGTCCTACTGAGTGGTCAAGTATGTTTTGGGTCCCACTGAGTGGTCAAGTACACTCAGGATTCCTGTAGATTTCATGTATACACTGAACTAAGGACCCTATAGTGGAGGGTCAATGGTATACTTAGAGTTCCAGTATGTAGTCAATTATACTGAGAATCCTACTGAGTGGTCAAGTATGCTTAGGGTCCTACTGAGTGGTCAAGTATACGTAGGGTTCCTGTGGATGTCAGGTATACAATGTACTACGAAACCTATAGCGAAGGGTTGGGGATACTTAGGTTCCTAGTGGGTGTCAGGTAAACACTGTACTAAGGACCCTATAGTGAGGGGTCAAGGTTATACTTAGGATTCCAGTAAGTTGTCAGTTACACTGAGGATCCAACAAGGGTGACCCTTTAAATCAATTATGACATTTTGATATTATTCTTACCTATTCTCTACATGTACTTCCTATGACCTTAGCTATTGTTCGTATGTTTAACCACTCACTAGGTTATCCCTGGAAGAAGGGCGTAAGAATTGTATCTGCTGCCCCATTGCATGATAGTAAGAAACGATTAAATATGGGATCTTATCTTTTCTCTTCTTTTTAAACAACTATCTTCTTCCTAATGTCTTCCTTGACAATGCCTCATTTTTAGCCTTTAGTTGAGCGTTCGCCCCTGTGAGGAAGGCTTTGGGTTCTGTCCCCTGGTCGAGACATACCAGAGTCTGTAAAAATGGTAGTTTCTACGCCAGTTGTCAGTATAATGTGACTGGGTCGGGTGTCCTGCTGGGTGTCATCGGCAGTATGTTTCAGTGAGGTAGCACTATAAAGTCGGCATCCGTTCCGTGCTATCACAAGGAGACAAACACGAACATATCGCAGCCTCCAAAAACACACACGCATAAACTACACGCATGCATCTTGCACACAGGGGAGGCCGTTCTTAAATGACCATAGCTGTTGATAGGACGTTAAACAAACCAAGTATCTGTATACTCCACAGAGACCAACATGGATCATTTTGTGACAGGGATTGATTAATGCTAACGGAATGCATTATTGAATTTGATATACAGTTTGGTGTGGCACCAATGGAATGTCCTTAATGAGGAAGTATAACCACTCCCACAACTTAAAAATCAATAACAAACAAACAAACCAACAAAGAAACTCGTACCTGCTTGAACTTGATTTTGACGCCATCGTTTAAGTGTAGAGATGTGTCGTTCAGTTCCTGCCACCGGAAATTTTCTCTGTCTGTAGGAGATGCATTACTCCTCATACAGACGTACACTAAAACATATTCTACCACGTCTGTGATATAACGACGGTTTTCATTGGTTAAAAAGAGTGCATTATTGAGCGATATACCGCCCCGTATTTTATCATGAATTAACAAAAATAGCATAACTGTCAGGCGGGATCAAAATATTTGACAGGCCTGCCATTCAAAAATTTACACGGATCTATAGAGGTCCGTGCAGTGAAAATGGTTTATTAATTATTGACATGTAAAATGTACAGGTCTGAAGACAAAATGGTAAATTGTTAATTACTTCTGTTTTTACTTCACTGGGTAGTGCCGTACATTTCACGATGTGGGCAGTGTGTGTATGTACTATCAAGCGTTGATTTCATGTTTTGACGAACGATGTCGATAGCGTGCCAATGTGTGATTGATTGAAATAAATATCGTATCTGACGTCACACGTGTTCAGTTGTTTCTGGTCTGCAATACGTCGTCTGCTTTCAAAAAAACAAAGTGATGTCGAGCATTCGTCTACAGTGTACATACCGTGTGTGAAGAATAATGTTGCAAAAAGTAGCATCGGTCTGAACATGTACAGTGGTTGCAAAACACAATTGTACGGTGAAGTCGGTGAAGGTGAAGGTCGCGTCATGATCAGCCGGTCAGCGACTTTCCATCACATTATGGCTACCAACTAAATATGCCAGCTCATGTCAGGCCTATTGTACGATGTTGTATCACTGGCACTTCCAAGAAAATCCGCTTGATATCGGTACGATGATGATGGTTTTAGAAGTAAACGCAATCCGGGAATCCCAACCCTACGCACTGAGAAATGTTGGCGCGACATTGATCAAGTTAAAACGAAGCAACACGATCACGTGATAAATCTTGCACGCGCAAAAGCACAGCGTCTAATTTGCATATCGAATTATCTAGGTCATGTCGACTTATAAGACAGCAAAACTTTACAATTAATTACATTTGACGTGGTAGAATAAAAATAATCAACTTATGTGCGTGCATTATGGGGGAATATATAACTCGGGATTCGAAAATGTCTTAAGTATTATCAGCAGGACACAGAAAATAGAAAATGACACAATGTTAATAATATTTTTAAAAAATGCGTTTAACACATTTTTGGAGGTTTCGGATAATAGATTAACACCGTATGCGTGTATTATTCGGGAAATGTTTGACTTTGGAGAGCCCTTTATTTAATGAGGTTCATTGGGACTGACTGTCCTGTAACAAGTATATGAATATATGATCTTTCTACTACGATGGCCGATATGGGCCGGCAAAAATCTGCCCGGCAATTTTCTCAGAGAAAAATATGTCCGGTAGAAACGTATCATGACTTTATATAAATCTGCCCGGCAGTTTCCCAGAGAAAAATATGTCCGGCAGAAACGTATCATGACTTTATATAAATCTGCCCGGCAGTTTTCTCAGAGAAAAATATGTCCGGCAGAAATGTATCTTGACTTGATACAAATCTGCTCGGCAGTTTTTTTGGTGAAAAAGATGTCCGACAGAAAGGTACTTTGCAATATATCTACCAGATAAAAGGGTTAGCACAGGAGTGTTATCTCAGGAAACTAAATAGAACACGAAACATTATCCCGAAATTAATTACTTTTACCTTTATGCGGTCTTAGTAAATGGCAGCGGACACCATTATAACTCACGTGTGAAACAAAGCCCAGCAACATAACTAAAAATATGTTTCAACTAATTAGCATGTATCATTTAAGCAGTATTATCATCTGCAATATGTGCATGCCATTGAAATTTATTTTTGTTTGATGTACTTTGTGTGTCTTTTACATTAATCATAAAGACTAGATATCAGAAACAACTCGTTTAGTTTCAGAACTATTGAAATTTGGAATGGTCTGCCGGAATATTTCATAAATTCAACAACTATAAGAGACTTCGAAATCAATTTAGACGAACATTGGCAAAATCTAGAGCTTAGATACAATAATTTGGCTAGTTACAGACAGGTATCAGGAAGCGACAAATCATATTATTTATATGTACAATTATAAGATGTGGATATAGAGGCAGTCAGTGCCTGTGTCCAGTACTCATCCTATTAAAATGAAGAAAATAATCTGATAATCGTACCTAATGTATAGAAATAAGCACATCCTAAGTTCTCCCAGTAATATTGATAATTTCTCTTTGAAAGGCATTTATTCTGAAAACTGATTATGAAGACAGAGAGAATGAGATTAAATTCCCGCTAGTGGGTGATGGCGAATTTACTCTTAATGATTTGCGTTATTATTGTTTTAAAATCAATTCATTCCTCCCATTGCTTCGACATCGGGCATCAACCGGGCAGTAAATCTTGTGAGAAATATTAACATTATTACAATGTTACCCCTTATACAATATGCATTTACACTTTATTATCTTTACTTTAACCCGTACTGAGCTCTGAAAACTGTAGTTGTTCTGTTTATTCTAATCCCCATTTTCAGAGGGATTATTTCCAAGGGCTACTTTTCATACTTTTCAGGACACATTTTTCACTAAGAAAACTGCCGGGCAGATTTATATCAAGTCATGATACGTTTCTGCCAGACATGTTTTTCTCTGAGAAAACTGCCGGGCAGATTTATATCAAGTCATGATACGTTTCTGCCGGACACATTTCTTTCTCAGAAAACTGCCGGGTAGATTTATATCAAGTCAAAATACATTTCTGCCGGACATATTGTTCTCTGAGAAAAATGCCGGGCAGATTTATTTAAAGTCATGATACATTTCTGCCGGCCCATATCGGCCATCGTATTCTACACCAACACGTATGTGTCGAAAATATAGGTCACACAAACACGTGTCCTTTGATTCGGGTGATCGTTTTATAAACACAGTACATATCATTTACTTAAACACAGGCCACATACAATCTATTTTTACATATAAACGGAATCCAAACAAACATTTAATTATCTTAAAACCCCTAAACAATAGGCAAGTTAAAATCAAATTGTAAAATTTAAATATCAAAATGTTCTGTATGATTATGATCAGCCCTTTACAACTTAAGCATGACCCGTACTACAAAAGAGCACAGAACACGAGTTCAGCCGTACATGCTAGCCACATCGGTGTATCAATACAAGGGTCGACATATTCAGGATCTCAAGGTGTTAATTGGTGTTGGTGTCCGTCGCTCCTACCCGCTCTGTCTCTAAATTACTCTAAACACCTTAGTTTAGGTCCAAATATAGATGTAACAAATTACCAGGTCCCTGTGGAAGCACCATTATCGATCAGTCATATTTTTTAATAATAGATAAGCTACACCAATTAGCCATAAAAGGAGCGGTTTTCTGTATTAAAATACGTTCTCGCGTATTCTCCGGGAAAATAAGAACAGAAGAGAGTAGAAATCTATTCAGGGGGGCAAAAATCATTTCTATGTTTTTCTTACAATGCAGTTCTAGGGATAATTTCAGGGGAGTGAATCCTCGAATTTCTATATTACTGCAATCAACTGTAGCATGCACAGAGTCTTTGTTTTTCAGTATAAACTGTAATTTTAAAAAAATGTTTTCTGAAAAAAAAAGTTAGGTGAAATCAGCCAGGAGAAGTTGTTATGAAAATCAGGGGGTGTAACTGGTAACTGTTAGTTAAGGAACACTAAAAGATACTTCTTTAATGTTTTGTCGCAAACAGGAGCACAGGAATCCTTAATACAGATGGAATGAAAAATAATTTTCAGATGTTCCGTTTATTTACTACTCTCAATGTCCGTCTCTGGCTCCGTGCTAGGTCTGCATCAAAATGAGAAATGTCTATTTATCCTTCAATCCCATGTTCCAAATTAGCCGGGGTGTGAATCTCTGTTCTGGTCAACACGAACTATGTCAGTCAATTGTAGCTATCTCTAATTACAAGTTTGTGCAGATGTAGGCAGTTGAGTTTCTGTATCCATAATCCACTTAACTCCATACACTAATATTAACAGAGAGATGGATTTCTGTTCAGTATGTCGGGAACTGTTTTTTTACTGGGGGTCACTGTCCGTTAGTTGATTGCCCAATAGCCAGGCACTTATAAACGGTAAATTTAAAGATACTAACTCTCCCACCAACACAATACCTTCGCTATACTTCCCGGCTGGTGAGCCATTGAGGTCACTGTCTATCCATTGATGGCCCCATAGCCAGACCCAACTACTTATAATTATTTTCCATTGTTAGTTCATACAGCATTTGACAAGCTGTACTACGGTACTTTACATGCCCCTAGTATCAGTTATCTATTTATCATATTATATCAGCATATTTTATTTACGTGCGGCAAGGCATATTTTGTTACACCGGGCCTGATTGGTTCGTCAAATTGATCAATACTTATACATTACATTACTTTTGTACACTTGTTAAGCCACCAAATGCAAGACAAGTTAGATGTATACCGAAATTCCAATACAAAATATCACATTTCAAAATAAAAACAAGCAGTATTACATGCATGGTAAGAAGTAGAATCCATCAATATATCGCCTGTACATAACATTTATCAAGCACACAATACACATAATGTAATTATACAATATAGCAGTGTATATTAAAAATAGTCAAATATAAAGAATAGTCAAGTTAAGCAATACTTGTACATTATATCATTTATTAAATATCAACTTCAAATTCCAATACAAAGTTAGAATAACAGTGTTGTGGATATGGCTAATACTGGTGATATAATGAAGTAAATATGAAATAAAATGTAACACTTATAACATATAGTAGCAATTCCGGAATAACTGCCCGTCATCCGGGTTCTCTTGTGTAAAATGTTAGTTTGTACACTCGTGGAACATGGACTGCAGTACGTAGCAATCCACCCCTGTTTTAACTTATTTTATATTTTAACCTGAAACGTAACTGTCTACAAATTAAATACCATATAAACGATGTATCGCTACCTATTTATTTCACTTTACTACTGCCAGCCCAGTAGCCATGCACCTATTAGAACACCGTTTAAACAACCTGCACTGACGAGCACGCTGCACAGAGTACTCGAACGAGGGCGTTGCCGTATTTACATATAGATTAGAGTTCGATTAACGATTACGATTCTGAACATATAAACAACTGACGAAGCCCAGAGAGGTATAGTTGATAAACTTATTCTAGGCAAAACCGAGAGCAAGTTTGTTACGATTGAAAACCTCAAGCGCCCTACTCACTAGTCAAGGGAACTGCATATGTCTTACGAGACGAGAAATAGGTCAAGAAAAGATTACAAAGCTCGGAGTTAAAGCTCATTCTCGACAGCACTTAATGATGGTGAAAATATGAGAAAGTCAGTCTCAAAAACGACGGGCAATGCCCTAGAGATCGAAGACGTCTTACGACGGACACATTCAAGCGTCCTTGACGGCAAATGCATAGCTGATGCGAATGGCGTAGTTTGATTGTTGCAGGAGTAAATAGAGAAGGAGAAAGCGAAATGATATCTCAGAGACAGAGAGCGGGAGATGGACACCTTCAGAAAGGAGCTCTGCTCGCTCGGGAAAGAAGAGGATTCAAGAGAGAAGCGGAGATTTTTAGGTGACAGAACCAGGAGAAAAAGAAAACAAAGCGAAGCCGAAAACAGGTGAGCCGTTCAAAGTGAACTCGATCATACCAAGCTCATAAGGATGGACGATATGATAGATAGAGCGGACAGGAGGCTAAATAACTTAATAAAGAGAAGGGGCAAATACACAGAAAGAGAAAATTCAAGTTCGGATGATCCCGACCTGTACTGTGAGAGTATAGACACTAGACATAGATCTAAAAAGGCCTCAAAATCAGGATTGAGCTTCTACTACGGAAGACATGGCCGGCAGAGCAACATTGTTAATGACAATCACTTACTATTACAATATTTAAGAATGCAAGGCCCTGTTGGCATGGTAAGCTGCGTGGTTAAGAAAGATCAACCAATACTGGCCAAGCATGTGTTAAAACAAGATTCGAAAGCAAAACGTTCAAGTAAAAAAGACTACAAGTGTCAGAATGTGAGTGACAGCGGACGAGTGTGGTTCTGCGTTATGTACCGAAAGAACAAATGTTCCGAGTCGTGACACCACGAGGAAGAGATAAAAGGAATGAAGAGGCGTTTGCTGCACATATGTGCCACATGCTGGGAAAAAGATAATGTGAAGTGGATGCACCCAGAGTGTATGTCTGTGTGTCCCAATTTTATTATGACTAGGGAACACGATAAAGAACGAGGTTAAAACAGAGGAATGTTTTATACCAAGTTTTGTTTCATATCTGAGGCATATTGTCATGTAGACTCTCATCGTGAGGGTATAACTTTAAGCACTTAGAGTAAAGCAAATGGATAGCTTCAGTGCTCTTAACAAGCACGAGGTTATTGAAGATTTGAATGTAAGTAGGTCTAAGTTTAGGTCACCGGGTGTAGAGAACAGAGTTTTAGAAGGACCCACTTTCAGGGTGCTAGATTCCAGTGAACTTTGGTATACATGTGCAGTTTTTTAAGGGACAGATTGGGAGAATTGAAAGATGTACACATTTGTGACCTATGTTAAGGATGATTTTCCCATAAGCATAATACGTGAACCCAGTAGGAGATGGGGTCAGATCCCTAGGAATCATAGGGGGGCTCGGGAATATAACAGGGAATTGCTTCATATAATATAGTCGGTCCTTTCAAGAAAAATCAATTTCACAGAGTTTTATAAAAAGGTCTTATGTTCAATTACCATGTTGAAGACGTGATATGAATAAAATTGAAACCAATATACATAAGACAAACCATTATTTTACATGTTCAAATTTTAATTGTACAGTTCAATATATAAAGCTAGAGAATAGATTGGGAAGCATTGAGGGAGAAATGAAGACCATCAAGGCCCTGATCTCCACCCCTGCTAGCTTTAATATAGACACCTGTTCCTTTATATGTTTACAACAAGAGGCCCAGAGGGCCTGTATCGCTCAACTGGATATCTAAATAATCATGGCAAAATATTCTCAAATAAGATCAAGGGAATGGGCCAGACCCCGAGGCCAATCAATGTAGCATACCTTTATCAGATGTTTCATGTCCAGCAATTTTATGTATGGTTATGCGGTCGGGATTTCAACTGTTTCCAAGCTGTGACTCATAAACTAGGTATCTAGGGGCTCGGCTAGACCCCAGGGTCTATTATAATACCATGACTGCGTTCGTCTCTTTATGCCCAGCAATTGTAAATATAGTTTTGGGGTGTGGATCACAACCAATTTAAAGTAGTCGGGTGGTACACTGGATAGCGCACTTGCCTTTTACCAAGGCGGCCGGGGTTCAATTCTCCGATCGGGCGTGAAAAGGAATGGGGTCACCTGCCCGACCACGTGGGTTTTCTCTGGGTACTCCGGTTTCCTCCAACACTAAGACCAACCGCGCGCTAACATCCGGGCCAACAAGAGTGATTAATAGAAGTTGACATAACTTGTTTTAATAATTGTTGTAAAATAAATAAAGTTTATATTGTTTTATGCCCAACAATTGTATATATAATTTTGGGGTTGGGATCTTAGCCGTTTCGAAGTGATGACCAAGGGGTTAAGACTCCAAGGGTGGGGCAGACCCCGGGGCCATCCTGGAAGCAGATGTGCATTCGTCTCTTTATACTCAGCAATTGTATGTATGGTTATTGGGTGGGGATTTCAACTGTTTCCAAGCTGTGACTCAGAAACTAGGTCCCTAGGGGATTGGTCAGACCCCATGGTCTATTCTAATATCATGACTGCGTTCGTCTCTTTATGCCAAGCAATTGTATATATAGTTTAGGGGTGGGGATCAAAACCATTTCAAAGTTATGACCCTGGGGTTAAGTCTGCAAGGGTGGGACAGACCCCGGGGTCAATTATAATATCATGACTGCATTCGTCTCTTTATGCCCAACAGTTGTATATATAGTTTTGGAGTGGGGATCTCAACCATTTCAAAGTTATGACCCAGGGACTATGTCTCCAAGGGTGGGGCCAGACTCCAGAGCTCCAAGTAATAAATTAGTTTTGGCCCCACCCCTTAGCCCGGGGGGCCAGTCCTACCATTTGTACAATTTTGAATCCGTAGCTTCCATGAATGCTTCCAAGCAAATATGATTGATATCCAGTGCATAGTTCTACAGAAGAAGTCGTTTATAGCAATATAGCCAAATCACCCCTTTTTGGCCCCGCCCCTCAGCCCCTGGGGGTCAGTCCAACCATTTGTACAATTTTTAATCCCCACAATCTAGGGATGTTTCCAGTCAAATATGGTTGATATCCATCTTTTAGTTCTAGAGAAGAAATAGCTAACAGCAATACAGCCAAATAACCCATTTTGGCCCCCCAAAAACACACATGCATACACTACATGCATCTTACACATAGTGGAGGCCGTCCTTAAATGACCATACCTGTTGATAGGACGTTAAACAATGCTAAACCAAACCAAGTATCTATCTATATGTTATACACCACAGAGACCAAAATGGCTTTAATGTGGAAGTATAACTATTCCCACTCCCTAAAGATCAATAACAAACATACAAACCAACAAAGAAACTCTTACCTGCTTGAACTTGATTTTGACGCCATCGTTTAAGTGCAGAGATGTGTCGTTCAGTTCCTGCCACCGGAAATGTGCGCTGTTTGTAGGAGATGCATTACTACTCATACAGACGTACACTAAAACATAACAACCACATGTTACACGCTATACCGGTATATAGACGCCGTTTCCTATCTGATTTTCCGCTTGACCTGAGGCCGTGGTGGCCTGGCCGAGTGGTTAGCGTACTTGTAATTGGGTCGTTTTCGTTTAAACGGCCAAACCAGTCGGACCATAGTTATTCGTTTATTAAATAAGGACCTAGAAATATGATGCTGCTTTCAGGCGAGCCTTGACAAAGCCTTGCAGGGCCTGAATAAACATTTGCATGTCCGTTAGGATTTATACCCGAAATAGCTACATGTATAAATGGTCAAACCNGGGGGGGGTGTTCTAAAATCAAGCACTTGTCTTTAATCAAAATCAGATTGGCTATTTGGTTTAACACGGTGACCACATGTATTTTAGCAAATCTGGACGCCGATTACCTATAGGGTACTACACTTAGCCAGTATATCTGCTAGTATTATTAGCAGGACACAGAAAATAGAAAATGACATAATGTTAATAATAATTATAAAAAATGCGTTTAACACATTTTTGGAAGTTTCGGATAATAGATTTACACCGTATGCCTGTATTATTCGGGAAAAGTTTGACTTTGGAGGGCCCTATATTTAAATGAGGTGCATTGGGACTGACTGTCCTGTAACATCTATATGAATATATTATCTTTGAGCCGGGTGATCGTTTTATATACACGATACATACCATTTACTTAAACACAGTCCACATACAATCTAATTTTACATATCATTAAAATCCAAACACACATTTAATTATTTGAAAAGCCCTACACAATAGGCAGGTTTAATCAAATTGTAAAATTTAACTATCAAAATGTTCTGTATGATTATGACCAGCCCTTTACAACTTGAGCATGACCCGGACTACAAAAGAGCACAGAGGACGAGTTCAGCCGTATATGCTAGCCACACCGGTGTAGCAATACAAGGGTCGACATATTCAGTTAATTGGTGTTGGTGTCCGTCGCTCCTACCCGCTCTGTATGCGGTATAGGTATGGTGGCTGATTTCGTTCATCTCGCGTTTTACGAATTGACGCCTTAATTTTGTCACGTTGTCGGGGTAATTTTGTCGCGTTGTCGAATTATCGCGAATAATGTAGCATAGTGGAATTGATTTTAAAAACACAATCAAAACACTTTGCAGAACAACTCTTATGGCCAAAATAAGGTACGAACTTACCTTGCTCCTTTAAGCAAATCATTGCAAATGGAAGACAGAATATATACAATCGGAACGTGATTACGCGACTATGCATCAATACGACAACGCGGACAACGCAACAGACACGTTGACGGGGTGCTTTTGTCGCGTTATCGCACTGTCGGGTTAATTTTGTCGCCTTGTCGCTCCCGATAATGTGAAAATGCTATATAGCCGAAATCAGCCACCATACGTGTCTTACGAGATATGCGATGTTGTATTGGGTGTGTATTACAGGATAGGTGATGCTACTGGGATCTGTGCCACATGATAGAGGATTTTTCATAACAAAATATTTTATTAAATCAATCAGATTTAATAGGAATTGGGCAACAGGCAAAGCCTATACAAGCCCTCTCCTAGGAGGTAAATCTCGAACAATAGCAATATAATGAACTATGAATATTTACATAATGAACATGCTTTAGGAACATAATAATTAGATCAGTGCCAATGATGATAAGAAACACCATACATACACACATGCATGCACACATACATGTACACACATACATACACTCATACATACATACATGCATGCGTGCACGCACACACACACACACACACACACACACACACACACACACATACATACATACATACATACATACATACATACATACATACATACATACATACATACAAACAAACATGCATGCATACATACATACATGCATGCGTGCATACATACACATATACATACATACATATATACATGCATACATAAGATATTTCAAAATCTGTTGGTTGATTCTATATATCTCTGAACACAAACACGAATAGCAGAGTTAAGATATTCACTAAGGAAACTATACTTCCTTTAGTCAATATATATTTATATTAAACATAAGATGTTCATAAATGTTTAGGTCCAAGTTTAAGCGTAAATTTAAGTTTATGTAAAGCTGTAAATGAGACAGATATTAACATATTTTGTCTTTGAGTCATATATCTAGGGCAATGCAGAAAGAAGTGACTCACATCTTCATTATTGTAACCACATATACAGGAGGGATTATCATTATGATAGAGGTGTTCGACGTTACTATGACGTGTCTTACATGATAGGCGATATTATTTGGATGTGAATCACAGGTAAGACGCTGTTACTAGCATGTGTGTCATGAACAGGCGTTGAAACTTGTAATGTGTCACACGATAGGGGATGTTAACACGATGTGTATTACAGAACAGGTGTTAAAACTTGTATTGCGACACATGATAGGCGATGCTATTTGGATGTGTATCACAAGGTAGGGGATGTAACGTAGTCGTGCATCACAAGATAGGCCCTGAATGATACACAAATGTCATCGCCACTGACTAAGACCCAGATGTCATCGTCCCTGAAAGCTACACAAATATCTTCGCTCCTGCACGATATTCAATTGTCATCTTCCATGAAAACCCCCACAAATATCATCGCCGCTGATCGATACACAAAAGTCTTCGTTCCTGAATGAAACTAAATTTTCAACGCCCCTGACTAATACACAATAATCAAAGAAGGCCAGAACAACATTATATTATGTCTACAACAGGTCTACAAGAACGTCGAGGTAATGCTCCCTGTCTTACCCACTCATCAATATCCTCATACAGTCGTCTATATTTCTGTGTAGGATTATGTAATCTCCTACATAATTCACAAAAACCCATCTTACTGTCTATCTGATCTTCAGCTTTGTAGTACTGACGCCACTTGAAATATGTCATAAACGTAAGTTTGTCATCTGACAACCTTTTTAAAAAATTACCTAAATTGCTAGTTGATGAGAAGTTTCTAGTGTTTACGAAAGATCCTGGGGGGAGGAACATAGAATAGTCAGGAGCACCACGGGTAACAGGTATTGAATCTATGTTCCGTTCGAATACCCGGAAGCTCTTTTCCGTTATGTAGTCTATGCATAAAGAATTTTCAAACGATGCATAGAATTTATACTTTTCGAGACACTCTTGCCATTGGCCTCTCGGGCAGTGAAGTTTCCCGCAACGGCCAAATGTATCAACATCAATAGTTTGTTTAAGTTTTACTCCGTATTTTAGTCTTTGACTTTCAATTCCACAATGTGAAACTATCCATCCAATATTCCTAGTTTTATTCTCCCACCTAATAATATGCTGTGTATCCTTATTCCCTACGTCTGTTCTACGTGTAAAAGTACTATATGGATTAAAAATGTCGGCATCTCGTCTGTAGCTAAGTGTCCAGTTGAATAACCGTTTCCAATTTTTGAAACTTGGAATGAGAAACGGCGGTTCCATAGCATGAAACACCCAAGTTTGTCCTCTGTATTTCCTCAAAGGAGTACCCATATGTATATCAGACGCATGGAACACAACTACGTCACTATTTTTATAGTTTGATGACGAAATCATCTCGCAACGGTCGTCACACGTGTCAAACACGTTTCGGCTTATCCACGATGGTCTGTTATAATAGGTGACACGCTTCACTGGTTTTGGTTTAGGAAGGGGCGGTGCTATAAACATACTCCCTATCGCATGCATATGAGGGTGCAAGTTTATCACTGTTGTTCCTTGGTACAATACAACGTACAGAGCTATTCCGAGTATCAGAAACAGACTGAACAACATCGTCATCAGCGGAAACCTGGAAATGATGAAAAGGTTATATGGTAATTTCTTTGTTAAGTAACCATACACAAAGTAATTTGACACTTAATGTCTATACTTAAACATAAGAGTCAGCGTCTTGGTAGCAGGAGATTACATTGTCTAAACATTCAATGACCACTTCCTTCAATAAACACCAAAGGCGTTATTCATTCAACGCGAATTCAAAAATCATTGAAATGATCTGAAATTTAAGACTATAACATAAATTTGTCTTCCTTACTAGAACAGCATTCTAGATATTTTCTTCAAAACTTGTTACTCTGGTATCGACAAATTAAAACACTTTCCATGCTAAGATGACAATATTACTGTTCTTATTTAGACAGACACGATGTCAAGCAAGAATAAAGCAGCCTAATAGACTCATTAACTTGTGGAAACCGGATAAAATGGACAATCCTAAGATTACCAGAAGTCAAATTTGGAAACCAACAACTGGGCAATGAAATCATATCAGAGGAAAACATATGGCACCGTTGACTTCTTGAATAAAAACATATAAAGATTATGTTACTACCGAATTAACCAGCAACAGATTTACCAAACTGTGTGCAAACACTCTGATTTATTACTAGTACTTCAGTACAAAGAAAAACAGTCCATAAAACAAAGCTAGAAAGTCAAACAAGGATGATGATTTAGAAATAACGCTCAGGGAGAATAGCAAAAACTACCTTTCCGCTTATCTGGAGGATATCATAAGCATTGGCCGTATCCCATTCAAAGTTGCAAGCCCCTATGACAAAAGTAACACCAATAGATACCATCGGCGACATCCCATTTAATGTTATAGTCCTAACGGCTAAATAACCACCAACAGAGACCTTTGGAAACATCCCATTCCAAGTGCTAATCGTCATGGCTAACGCAATACCAACAGAAACGCTTGGCGACATTCCATTCAAAGTAATAAGCCTGTATGGCAATATCTTCACCAACAGGGACATTTGGCAACATCTCACTCAAAGTTCCAAGCCCTAATGACAAAGTCTACACCAACAAAGACCCTTGACGACTTCCCATTCAAAGTTCAAAACCCTTATGACAAACTCAACAAAAAACAGACACCTTTGGCGTCATCCCATTCGAAGGTCTAATCATAATGACTAAAACAACACCAACAGAGACCCTTGGCGACATCTCTTCAAAGTTGAAAACCCTCATGACAAATTCAACAAAAACAGAGACCATTTGCGACATCCCATTCAAAGTTTAAAACCCTCATGGCAAAATTAACACCAACAGAGGCCCTTGGCGACATCCAATTTAAAGTGCTAAGCCCTTATGGCAATATCAAAACAAACAGAGACCTTTGGCAACATCCCATGCAAAGTTCTAGTCCTCATGACGAACGCAACACCAACAGAGACGCTTTGCGACATCCCATTTCAAGTTCAAAACCCTTATAGCGAAATCAGCAAAAACAGACACCTTTGGCGTAATCCCGTTCAAAGTTCTAATCCTCATGGCTAACGCAACACCAACAGAGATCATTGGACAAATCCCATTCACAAGCCCTTATGGCAACACCAATAGAATCACTGATAATGAAGTCGACTTGATGGCATACATTCTCACAAAGTCACTAATTTCTTACAACGTTCTTTCAATACTGGCGTCAAAGATTATTCATGCTAAGATGATACTATTTTTCAAACTTACACAGTTGCTATTTACAGACCAGCCGACCATCTATGAATGAACTAAAACACATAAAATTGGAACTTTGAAAGAGATATCGCCAAAGTTCTCTGTTGGACCGACACACAGGTGCAATTTACCGACCAGTCTCTCCTACATCTAAATGATTATTTTTGTTCAGGCCACTGCATTAATAGTAGTATCATTGGCAACAAATAGCCTCACAGAATCCTTAACGAAATTCAACATGATCTTCGATAGTTTAGAATCTGCGAACTTCAACTCATCACCAATGTTCAAGGCTAAGTTTAAAAGAAACAACTTTTCCTCTTGTCATTTAATATTATCTTCGAATTCGCAAAAGCATTTGACAAAAATTCCTCATCAACATCTTATGCACACTCAACACTACTACTGTACCAAAAAACAACCCGCTATGCTATACTGAATCTCCTCCCTCCTAAAAAACAAATCCTTTTTGATTTAGCCACTTCATGACCTCTTTCCGTAGACTCAAGTGTTTCTGTGCACAGTACAAGGTTCACTTCGTTTCCACGTCTGTCCTGATGACAACATTTTAGAATCTGTAATATCACATGCTACTCTGTGTGTTATATAGTATCGTTACATTAGTCCTAAACAGTGGACAGATATTCATGTACTTGGGGTCCTAAAATGTTTACCTGCATGACAATGATGAAGTAGGACTTTATCCTTACCTGCTGAAACTGGAATTTGACGCCATTATGTGTATAAGCGTACTTGACTCTAGTCATTCAAATAGATCCCAACAACTTCTGTTTAGTTCCTGTCACAGGCAACGCTCTACGTGTCTTAGTTGTAACGCCTTCTTCCACATAAACATCCTGAAACATAACAATCATTTGATAACAATGGCACCTAGCTAAGACGTAGATAATGGCTATTCAATGGCGCAAAGATGATTTTGTCTATCGTCAAGAATTGTTCTACTTGTGGCTATAAACTATGGCGATAATCACCTTCAGCATTCAGAAATTTCTTCCGCACACATGTCAATGTAGACTTGTGAGAGCTCATTTCAAAGAAGGATGGAGACTGCTTGGTTACCATGCATCAAAAACAATGTAAACTAATGCCATTGATGAAACTGTTGTCTATAAGTGACATTTGGTTACATAAACAATGTTCATTGGCACGGCGTTAGATATTGAAAATAATAGCCCGCAAACATACGCCTTAAGATTTCCCGTAGCACTGTTAACAACTGCAAATATGTACTGGAAACTGTTTTATTCTTGCATGATTTTAGCTTTGATTAATCATTTCCGTAAAGCAACACATACGTTCCGGGTTTTAAATTACGAATAAAATAAAAACGATGAAATAAAATCTGAAATTCTGAATGCAAAACTTCAGTAGATTCAAAGCAGGATTTTAACACTGGACCTCGGACTGTCCTACCGTCTCTCCTACCAATTGAGCTACCAGGTGAATAGAAGTGTGGTTTCTTAAATTAACCTCACTGATATCTAAAACAAATTCACCTCATTGATATCTAAAACAAATTCACCTCATTGATATCTAAAACAAATTCACCTCACTGATATCTAAAACAAAATCAATGTGGCTTACTATAGAGTATACACAAACAACGGCGGAGTTCTCGTATGTTTAGTACCCATGTTCTTACTATTAACAAGCAAAACTGTAAGTAAAAGCGTCTTATGTCAAGGATGATGACAGATATAAACACAGTATAAAATAACGAATCAGCTCAAAGCCAACAAGGCTGACTGAAAGGGAAACTATCTGGACACTGAACAAAGTAGGGATATGTTTCGTGATTAGCCTTGTTGCTCCTGATCCGAAAATAAAAAAAATAAAAATAATAATTTAAAAACGCCGTGTTATTAGAATGATAAAAACAAAAAACTCGTTATATTAAATATATTAATCGATATTGTAACTACAACCATGAACAAGATATGTCCTCATTGATATGCTTTATTTTTTGTTAGCTAAAATTGTCCTTCTAAAAAGTAAATCCTGAGTGAGGGGTCGGACGTGTGTTTAGGTAATTTATCGGTAAAACTTAAGAGAAGCCGATATCCTAAATAAATATACTGTAAATAATTGAAAAATATAATCCATTTCCTACTGACCTTACCCAATTACATGTCTAAGCAATATCTCAAAATTGCAAACAGCTAATATGAAATGCTTTTTTGTCATACAAAGGACATGCATGTAGGCGGAGTAAATCCAGGCTTCTGCAAATTTCTGCAAATTTCTGTTTCTATTATTGAATGATCATACGTTAACCTGTTTTGAACAGAATAGTTTGTGTCAGTTGATCATTCAGACGTTTTAAAAAGTTATAGACTATTCACATAAAAACTGTAAATATAAGGACTTTTCCATTTTAGGCAAAGTATGAGAAAATAATTTACGATACACAGTACAATGTACATGGTTCCAACGCCCTATGAGTATTGCAACGGAGACGAGGATCGATTTCGATATTTTTCTACTCCAGTTGTTTCGCAACATTTGACTTGTTCACACGTTATGACCTTTGTAAAACATATCACCGTAACAAACACAGGTAACTGCATCTTTACAACGTGGTAATTGATACAGTATGCAATCGCCTGTGTATGTGTTGGTGTGTGAGTGTGTGTGCTGCGTTTATCATTAAAGATACAATATGTTAGACTCTGCTGGTGAATTTGTTAGTCCCCGAGGTATGCTGAACCCTTGATGGCCACAGTTATCAGTAGTGGCACGTTTCGTATTATTCACACTTTACAGATTGAATTAACATCAAAATTCGCTTTTTTTATGTTTCATGTTTTTATGCGAGTGATACGGCACGATTTCTCACCCCGAAACGTGAGAAATCGTGCTAAAATTTCTGAATTCGCGACACGATTTCGCACCTCTGCACGATTTCTCACCCGGGCTTGTTTACTACTAAACAAACTTCAAACTTTTTCAAACTTCAATTTTTAGCTCACCCGGACCGAAACACCATTGGAAGCTAATGTCATACCGTAGGGTCCGTCGTCCGTCCGTCCGTCAAATTTTCCTTTAAAATACTACTAGTTCTGAACGACCTAGTATATTTTGACTTATTTCAGCCTGGAGCATCCTTAGGCCAAGGGACTCGATTTTGTAAAAACGGTGGGTGTGCCCCTGGGGGCAAAGAAGCGGGGTCCAATAGAGGAAATAAAGGTAAAACCTTTCAAATCCTTCTTCTACCATAGGGAGGATTATGGGATTTCATCTCAATTTGGTCTGGAGCATCCTTTGGCCAAGGGCATTCAATTTGATAATTGGTCGGTTTGGACTCCCTGGGTGCAAAGGGGCGAGGGACAATAGGGTCAATATAGGTAAAACCTCTTTGAAATCCTTCTTTTACCATAAGGGATAAAGGGATTTCATCCCAATTTGGTCTGGGGAATCCTTGGGCCAAGGGGATTCAATTTTGTAGATGTATAAACGGTGGGTGTGCCTTCCCCCTGGGGGCAGATGAGCAGGGCCAAATAGGGGATATAAAGGTAAAACATTTGAAATCCTTCTTCTACCAAAGGAATTAAGGGATTTCATCCCAATTCAGCCTGGAGCTTTCTTTGGCCAAGGGAGCTCAATTTTGTATAAACGTTGGGTGTGGCCCCTGGGGGCAGAGGGATGTGGCCACATGGTGGAAATAGAGGTAAAACATTTGAAATCCTTCTTCTACCACAGGAATTGAGGGAATTTCGTCCCAATTTGGTCTGAAGCATAATTGGGCCAATGGGAGTCAATCCTGTTAAAATGGTGAGTTTGGACCCCCTGGGTGGAGAGGGGCGGGTCCCAATAGGGGAAATAGAGGTAAAATCTTTAAAACTCTGCTGCTTCCGTATGGATAAGATGGTTTTATCCTTATTTGGTCTGGAGCATCATAAGGCAAAAAGGACTTGATCTTGTATCAACGGTGGGTGTGGCCCTTTGGGTGCAAAGGGGCGGGGCTTAAAAGGGAAATTGAGGTTTTAACCTTAAAATTCTTCTCCTAATGTACCATTTGAGGGATTTTATCCGAATTTGGCCTGGAGTATCCTCAGGCAAAGGGGTCTTAATTTTGTATAGATGATTGGTGTGGCCCCTTTGGATGCATAGTTGTGGGGCTCAATGGGGGAATTTGAGGTTTAATCTAAAATACTTCTTTGTCTGTACCATTGGAGGGATTGTTTGCTTTATTATCCATGTGAGCGATAATGCCCTCTGGGCCTCTTGTTTTATTTTATCCTAACACCTTTGACTTACAATGGTATACAAAGATATGCAACATACACAGATTTAATGTATATGCATGCTTTACAGAGGAATACAAATATCATAGTAAAAGAGGTGTACTGCAGTTATATATAATTTTATTAGAACGAGGAAAAGTGAAATAGGTGCCGTCGCTGGCGCTCGAACTCACGACCTTTGGCTCTCCAGCCCGATGCTCTACCGCTAAGTTAAAGGGGAATTCCCTACAGCTGACGCTTGTAAGGCAACCTAATTAATCCACTCTTTTACATAATACCTATAGTCACTGATGATATTCGATGTTAAGCTCCCGAAAAGATCTAAATCATGGCCTATAAGTCATTTCAGGCTATAATAATTTCTGTTCTGATTTTAAGAAAGAAATTACTACTTGCGTGGGTCAAATGTTGGGTTAAAAATAATGGTTTTTTTTGCATTTTTTTGGCGTTTTGTATGTGGTAACCATGGTTTTCACAAGTCCCAAATCTGGGGAAATCACTTTTTAAAAAAAAAATCACTCTTCCAAAAAAAATGTAGTTATATATATATATATATATATATATATATAGATGTGTTATGCAGCATGAATCCGCTATCTATGTTTATCCGAGACATGCCCTTTATTTTTAGGGTCAAGCCATTTCTATGTGAACTCTGCTACCCTATCACAGTCTCGGTAATTTTTTAACACTGGTTTGTTTATATGTCTCTTCTCGGATCCTGTTGTGGTCTTTTCATTTAGTTACAAGTTATTTTATTTCATTGTTTATCAAATATTTTTACTCTCCTGCCTCGAAGTGTCTGTAATGCTATGCTGTGGTATCGTACTTCAGTAGTCTATCAACTATTTTTATGTACCACCTGTGCCAAGTAGTCTTAATATTTGACCAGCAGATACCTTGAACGGTTGCAGCACACTTGACTTACTTTAAAGGTACCTATAATCTTACATGTTAAACGTTTCAAACAACATTATATAACAAAAATACTTGTATATGCTGTAAAGAGCAGAAGTGCATTTATTTATACAGCTAAAACCTTGAAATGTTAGTCCAATAGTCATAGCATAGAAACAAGTGGTCATACAAAATAATTTGTATATGTTTTAGGGGTTTAGATCGACTTTCGGTAAAAAGCAATAAATTATGTAATAAGATATGAATAAATAGATTGATAGATAAATCAACCAATAAATATAAGGCATGTTGTACATTGAACTACTACTCATTTGAAATCTTGTCAGCTCATATATTACATGTACACTTAGGCAAGTTTTAAGACACCACGGACAAAATCCATCCCTAATTGAGAGTTTGGGTGAGAAATCGTGCCGGGTGAGAAATCGTGTGAGGGTGAGAAATCGTGTTGCGACCGCAGCACTTTTAACACGATGTCTCACCAGGGCGAGAGATCGTGTCGGGGTGAGAAATTGCGCCGTAACATGCGAGACTCTTTTTCGAGCACTTATATAAACTTCTGATATATTATTCTACATCAACCAACGGTTGATAAATGTTAGGAAGCAGTTGGGAATTTATTGTTTTAATCAAAACTCAACCGCTTTAAACAGCGATTTTTAATTAATAAAAGGAAAATGCAGATAACTATGCATTTCCCTCTGCTATGTCACGCTAACAATATCAGTTCCCAAATAATCATTGCGAATACGAAGTTATCGGCACTCATTGGACAATTTTGTTTACCAATGCAAAAAGCCAAACAAAGTTAACCTTATACTACACCATATGAACACATTGTCCACTTAGGACTTGTTCATCCGCGAAATCCAGGGGTTACGCTCACTTTCACTCTCTACTCCCCTGGAATATGTCATTGCAAAATTGAAGGGACGCGGATAGCTATAGTGTCAGGTAAAAAAAAACACTGACCAATCACTCGGCTGATACTTGTTCTTTAAAAATTACGGAGAAGCGACGCCCGATTTCACAGCCACTAAGTGTTACGGTTATTTCAGTAAGTGGGTTCTCATAATCCACGAATTCGTGTACCCACGAAATGGGCTTTGTCGGGAAACCACGAAATTTGCGTTCATAGCTCTATGAACGCTTTTCATTGCTTATAGAGGAACTTGTAAAAACAGACTTGCTGTATCAAACTGCATGTTGTAAAAGGCGACTAATGTAAGACCCCCTGCGGAGTCGGGGGCGTTGTTACATTTTTTTCTGCTAGAGGGACATTGAAGAAACCAACCCTGATCTGCTGCCCCCATGGCAACATTGAATCTTAATATTATCTCTCTGCTTTCTGACAACTTTTTGGTTTCCTAGTTCCTTGCTTGCCAGTACCTCACTCTTTTGGAACGTTTGCCCAAATGGGGTAGGCAACAGGTTTTCTCCCCAGGCCGGAATATGGTCCTTAAAAATGGTTGCTGTTCTTCCTGCTTAAGGTTAATTATTTAGAGTAATCACAACAACTGTTTTACCCGTTGTCCGTGTGATGTGACTAGGTGGAATACTGTGCTGTGTGTTTTTGGCATTTCAGTGACGTCGCACTTTGAAGTCGGCATCAGATCTGCGCTTGCGCAAAGAAGCATAAGCAACAATATTCGTCTCCATCACACGTACACACATGGAGGCACGTCCTTAAATGACTGAGGCGGTTCATAAGACGTTAAACAAAAAGGAATCGTTTAAAAATAAAAATTAAACTGGGGTACATTAAATTGGTCTCTTAAACAGATGGTTTCTTTATAGAGGGGGTCACATGATCATGTATTTACCAGAATCCTTAAAGCCAAATGTCAAACTTAAGTCATTTTGTGAAAAGCCCCTCCAATTTTAGTTATGTGGTTCTTCCTTCGTTATAATTTGTAAATGCGTAGTTCATGACTACTCCCAAATGAGTGTTCAATATTGCGTTATACTGGGTTCCCGGATATATTTATTCATAAAAAGGATTGGTTTGGTTTGTGTTTTATGTTCTATTAACAGCTTTGGTCATTTAAGTACGTACCAGGTTTTGATGGTGGAGGAAAGCCGTAAAAACCAGCGACCAGCGGCCAGTACCTGGCGACTGCCCCACGTAGGTCTCGAACCTGCGGCCCAGTGGTGGAGGGCTAGTGGTAGCAGAATGTCAGACGCCTTTACCACTTGGCCACCACGGCACCCATAAAATGGAAAATCGTTCTGGAAAAGCAGCTCTATTGCTACTTCGTTTTACTAATTTTAAACCACTTATAACAAAGTTTATAATATCACAGGTGGAAAATACTTGGATTGCATAACCTTTGCGTAGACAATAAATTACACTATTGCAAGTTATTACACTCTTGGTGATTCAGAAAACCATTGAACACATTGAACCATGTTACCTTGAAAGTGGGTCTAGGTCATTCGTTTGAACAAACTTGATAATCCCCCATCCCAGCATGATATGGACTAAACATCACACAGGGTATCCCGATCGGTACGGTACGGAGTAATCCGGGTTGTGTGGAGCAAAGTACGCTGGGGCGCAAAAGCAATATTATTTGAAAATGCCGGTTTTTACATATTTTGAGAATCTTTATCAATAGGATATATGACGATTACACAAATGTGCAAATATCACAGTACCAAATAATTTGAAATTATACAAAAAGGGTGATATAAAATGTAAATAGTAATGTAAGCCCAAATACAGAGTTTGCCGCTTCAAAAATGAAATACATAAATCCCGTACCGACTGAATCAACGACGGCTTCGAACGATTGTTTGAAATGTTTGAAGTCTTGTTATACTATATTAGCGTATAAGTACGTCAATTTTTATTGTTTGTTATATTAGCATGTATGTATATTAGGCATATGCCATTTAATTGATGAAATGAACGACGGCTAACTCGGTACCAAATGTAAGGACGATAAGTATCGTCGGGTTGTCGGATGGTCGGGGTCGAAAAGAAATGATGACACAGAGATGATTGTTGTTGATTGTTGTTGCTCCAATTGATTATGTTGTATTCAGGAATTCCACAGATTAAGTACAATATAACAAAGTGGTATACAGATAGTACTTACATTTCCCTGAGGAATACACTGTAACCTCTCGAGTCGGAGACCTGACTCGGTCGTATCTATTTTCTAATAATTCATACTTCAATTTACACCTCAGGGATAATCCTGGAGGGGGTCATGGGGCCCTTGCCCCTCAAAACTAAAATTGGCCTCTCCATATTCAGAATTTCTTTTAATTTTATATGGAATGGCCCCTTTTAATTTTGATGTTGACCAAAAAATTGCTGAAAATGGCCAACTGCTCTCAAATTCCAGGATTTTCCCTGATACCAAAAATTAGGTGTCCACATTAACTGTTGGGTATAGCAAGTGTGATTGATTATAAAATATTACGTAACGCTGAACAATTGGAAAAGATGACAGATAGCTTAAAGCTTATACATCAATGATAGATATTCATATTCAAAGTCACCTGTGCAAGTATGTATGTCACTAGCTTAAGGTCAACAGGAAGATAATTGTCATAAGGTAATAAAATTGTCCCTGAGGCGTATACACTTTAGTTATCAGTTGAAATCAATTATAATTTCTTTGAACCAAGTGGCCTATAAAATATACTGAAACAGTTAAAAATAAAAATGTATATCGTTTAAAATGTTTCAAAAATTAATAAAAAAAATCGTTTGAATTTGTCTTTATTTTTCACAATTTCACACCGTAACAACCTGCTGGACTCCGTTGCTCCGTACTGCCGGGATCCTCTTATAAGATCCTACTGTGTTTTAAAACTGAAATATTTTGGTTTTCCCTTACTTTCAGTTGGCAATTAAAGCGTTTAAGATACAGATGATTTAATACTTAAACATTATTCACAGAAAACTGATTGAGTATGGCTGTATAAACGATATAATATTTCAATAAACTGATTGGTCCTTTACAGTGACGAAAATTCATCTCTAATTAAGCAGTGCGGATTATTAAAAAATATCAGCAATTTTCTATTTCATATTTTGCATAGGTTACAAGTAAAAATCATTCTTTTACTGCATTTGTTTCAGTTGCGTTTTTCAACCGCTGTGACAGAAAATAATATATATTTGCTATATGATCCCAAGATAATTTCAGCTGACTTGGCTCCGCACCAATCGAATAACTCCTGGCCGTACACACACGGGATACCTCGTGTGAACATACATTGTAATAAGCTTTGTCTCTTGGTTATTCGGAAGAAGTTATTTCAAGAAAAAAACTGGCGCTGAACCCACGGACCACGGGGGTTCGTTACAAATGTCTTAAATACACAATGCGTATGTGTGCTGTGACCCGTATTAGTATAGCATATGTGTATTTCAGACATTTGTAACGAACCTCTGTGCACGGACAGAAAGATGATGACGGCCGCTGTGCCATACTATAAACTTGGGACAAGTGAGCTTATATAATTTACATGTTTTCATTTTTCATTGATGGCAATCATGTCGTTTTATTTAATTTGCAACAGATGTACTAAAAATTGTGTTGAACAGAGAGAACTATGCATACCTTCTGTATATCCCGAGCTCCACACGTCCGTACAGATAGTTCCCGCTTTTGTGGCAGTTTGTTACATGTTCGCAATAACCCTCAGAACACAATCAGAATAAAACAAACATCTATAATGCTCTGCTAGCGTCTGCTGACGTTTGCCACAGCGTGCGAAGTTGTTTAGCGATTGAATCCTGCAATATCCAACAACGTAAAGAGAATTGCCCTGAAGTCAATACGGTTAAAATGATTATATTCGCCACCCGTGAGCAATATCTGACCCGTCAAACCGACGATTGTGGCTTAATGATTGATAGCGCTGGCCATATCAGAGCTGGACATTAAGATTCGAGTTAGTTCAAGTCTAGTACGCGGAAGTAAAAGTTTAACTTTAATAGGCCTTGGATTTAATAGGATAATTGATGGAACAGGCATATCAGTGATATTACAATTTGCGTACTAATTATTTGTTATACAAATTATTTGCTACTTCCGCTAACGAAATTATGTTCAGCCAAGTGATTAAATTTTCGTTCAAATTTATTACAATAATTGTCCAGTCCAATCGAAAATTCCCTGCTTGTGGTGGTTGCTTGTACGACCTCCTCAGGAAGACTATTCAGAACGTCAACAGACCGAAGACCAAAGGAGTATTGCCGCGTGTCAAGTAAACTTAAGTAAATTTATACGTAAACATGACACAAACAAGCACGGGAACATTTCTAAGGTATATCCATTTTGGCCCCGCCATATATGGCATTTTTATCGAAAGTTGATATAAACCCCTAAAACTGGACCACACCTCGCCCCCGCCCATTACCATTGTGTCTTACCGGTATGGAAAGAGTTTCAGTTAACATTAGAAAAAATATAGTTCTAACAGTTAGTGATCATAGAAACTCTCCAATCAACAAATACTCATATCAAATAACTCCGGACGAACTAGAGCACAGCAAAACACTCCAAAAACCAAACGTCAGATTGACATGCCGAAAAAACTGTTACAATGTCCGAGTGCTTAACGACTGGTGAACAGCTTATCCGAGGACGTGGTGAGTAGCGAATCCATAAACGAATTCAACAGCAAACTGAACGACTACTGGTAAGGTATGAATATCAAATTCAATCCTGATTGCTACTAACGAGCCAAATACCATCCAGTCTATACTGAAGACTAATAGAATCTTCCCCTCCCCTGAGGGTGTGACAGAGAAATCCCCAACCCGAGGGGTGATGTTTTCTTGGTTGTCTAACCCGAGGCTCTGCCGAGGGTACGGCAAAAAAAAAGTAAACTAATGTCAAATTGACGCGTCCGTAATCCATCCGGCGTCAACCATTTCCTCAATCGGACTTCTGTTCAGCAAAGAACAGCCGCAGGCCGATGATATTTGACCAGCTGTATGCACGGATAAATTACCTTGACCCATTGTCAAGGCCACATGAGTCGAATGTGTCAAAATCTTTACGCGACATTTTCTTATTAATAAAAAGGCCCAGGAGGTCGATATATGACCAGTAACATATTAGGATGAAGTGCTATCAAGTTTGGCCCACTCCAAAGACCACGCTGTCAAATATTTAAAAACAACTTTAAAACAGTTTTTTTCTCTATAACCCGTCAGGCCCATTGTGTAATATTTGGCCAGTAACCAGTCCGTCTTGAAACGTTGCAACACGTTTAATACGTACGGTTTCTTTGTGTATGAAGTAAAATTTTGAAATTACATATTTCCAGACAGATGAATTTTATCAAAGTCTCTTTATTTGCTGACAGCTTAATTTACTGAATCAGCATATTGTGGTTTAGTGAGTTGTTTTGAACGGCGGTTTAGAGTCGAGACACTAGTCATTTTGATATAATAAGTACCCTATATGCCATTTAATGGTTTAGAATCATATTCCACATGTGTTATATTATCAAAATATGTATGGAGTTTTCTAAACAAAAATTGCAGGTAATTGGTGTGTGTAGAACGAGTGTAAAGGACCAGATCGATATAGTCGATGTAATTATCTAAACAGGTTTTGTTTACCTCTGGCTAAAGTTGTTTGTTGTAATTTTTTAACGCAGAGACGGCATGTTATACATTATTTAGCATACAGGTGAATTCTGAGCCCAGCCCATGCTAAGGTAACAAGTGCAGTGTACCTAGCAGACACGAGATTATGCAATGCATGACAGCGTTTACATTGCATCTATTACATACAAGTATTTGCTAGTTTTTAATCAGTTGACGTTTCCAAACAATCTATACGAAACGGAGGTTATACACACAGGGGCATGGATCGCTTTACTTGTAATATTAAAAAATCGGAGTCTCTTCTACTAATTTTTTTATTAAAGGAGACCCCGATTGTTTGTTTTCAATGGAAAAAGATTGCCTTTGTTTGTTATTTTTTAATTAACTAAACACAAAATTATTAATCAAATCAAATGGAAAGATAGATGGCATTGATAAACTCAGTAATGTTTTACAATCGGGAACCGTCGGCACTTTCCGTAAACCGTTTACGGAAAGTGCCGACAGTTCCCGATTGTAATGTTTGCTACCATGCATCCAGGCGTTATCTCCCTTCAACCTGACGATGACACCGTTTTACACTTTGGGTTAAATCCCATTAATGGCTCCAGGGATATGATTTAACATTTAAGAAACTTGTGCGAGTTTATCCGTTGATCCTCCTCCTAGTAAGAGGATATTTCGCCATGAGAAATATGCGTTTTCAAAATGGAGAACAAGTTTCCAGAGTACATGTAAAACAAATATGGCTGCCTGATCTTCATGTTGAAGTTCTTACTCACAAAAAGATGACAACACATTCTCAGATCCATCAGTTATGGATCCCTATTAAGTGGAACAGGAGGAAAGTAGCGTGCTTCCGCCGGGGATCGAACCCGCGATCACACACTTCCTAGTCGGACGCTCTACCGCTTAGCTAAAGATTAATTCCCCCTAGCGCGAAGCAAGAAGGCGTAATCCTATGCACAGTGATCAAAATCAAACACACTACCCCCCCCCCACCCCCGATCATCATATGCGGGTGCTGTAGTTTAGATTTTTGTAACATATCTGGTGGATTCCCTTAGTACTGTCCAGCAAATACGGAGTACAGTAAGTATCATGAATATCCCGGTATCTGAAATCGTCAACATTCGCATATATAGCTTTTCTTTCAATAAAACGTTTTCTGTATAGCCGATCGTAAAAATTTGACGGGACGTATCGTAGATAGTTCATAAGATAACCTTTTAGACCATATTTATACAATATTTTTCAAATGCCCGGAATAAATTTCAGTTGGTGTTTTGCCTGTCTGTCGATGTATTGATAGCGACGTGTCAAGAATATTTGTTTCTTTAGCTTGTGTGTCGGGAAATTGATAATAGTACGAAGGAATAAAAGTTGCATTCGTCGATTTCTGTGGCGATTCTCTGAATTCCGAACATCGTTTCGATGATATCTTCACGGGTTAGTTTTCGGAAACAATACATTTATGATCATTTTGCCAGTCCACGTTGGAAAACGCCTAGAATTTTGGTGTATGTTTGTTTGGGATTGTCCCAGAATTGTGAACCGTATATAATACACTGTCCTTCCGATATAAGGATGTCGTTAAAAGCACAGGGACTTGATTATTTGTTACAGCGATGTTTGGACATAAACTAAGGTGTTCGGAGTAATGTTGCATGTTTAATGGTCGACTTTAGGTAAAAATGTCGCCCCAATGATGGTTTATACGAGTATAAATCACGTGTAAAATTACTCTGAACACCTTAGTTTAGGTCCAAATATACCTGCAAAAAATTCTCATGTCCCTGTGGTCAAACGCGAATATGTTGTTCAGCAGTTCAGTACAAATCTTCTTATGAGTTTCGTCCATTTTTACAACCATTTTCAATATAGCATCTCCAGGCATGGCTAGCAGACGTTCTATCTACCATACAGTAATTAAATTTGAACTTTCTGCCTATTGGAGCTTCGGATTCTGATAACCAAAAAAAAATTGATGTACAATGTAAACGACTAAACGTATGGAAGCTGTACACGTGCATGTATAAGAAACATTGTGATGTTGATAAAGTGTTGAAAGAACTAATTAACATAACTATCAGAAGTTAAATTCACCATTTTATATTATACAGCTTTGTATCTATATATAATAATAATAATAACTTGAGGTTCTTATATACCGCTTTATAACAATATAGTTCGTAGGTCGTCTCAAAGCTATTCACAAGTTATTATCCGTGGTTATAGGCGTCTTTTCAATCTTATTTTTGCATTTTGTTGATAATTAAATAGAGAAATCGTGGGGTAAAATGTGATACATTTTTCGGGAGACATGCTGGCTCTCATGCCGTTTTGAGGAGAAATCTTTTTTAGTTAGACATACAAATAAATATTGCGACTTGTCCTAGATTTGACGGAGAAGCAAAAGACAATTACTAATCCGGAAACGCGTGATCTTGTTGTATTTTTTTTAGGTTAAATGTTGGCCTTGTTTTATCGACTTTGAGTTTGAATCATGGATATGTTATTGTTTTGATATTCTCCCTTTTTCATAGTACCTGGAGAAATTTACGATCATATACTATAGATCGAGTTAAACATATTTTTATTTGCATCTAATATACAAAAGGGATTGGGCACAAGTTGTCCAACTTATGTAAAGCCCTTTCCCAATAACATAATAAAATATATATATATACAATTATAAAAAAAAAAAATATTTTCAAAAAAGACAGAGAGAGAGAGAGAGAGAGAGAGAGCATAGCTTGAAGATATTTATTGTCAGAGCGATCGTGGTAGTGATCTTCTCCGACACAGACGTCACTAGTAACACTGTCCACTATTCATATAACACTCTGCTTTTTTAATGTTCGTCACTTCCCGTGCCTCGGTTGCCTACTACTTGTAAATTCCATTCCTTCTGGTATTTTCGTTTCACTAGTGCCGTTTGTATCGGGGAAGATCAGAAACACGACTCTTCAACATTTAAGATAAAAATGATTGTCGACTAATAAATTACCAACATGATATTAATACCAAGATAATTGTTACAAGCAAAAAAGAAATTTTAAGTATCTTCAACTGGATGACCATATTGACAGTGTCGGAAATTGATTAAATTTGCAAGGAATATATCATTATTTAAGGTACTAGCTCGGTTTCTTAATCTGGTATGTAAAATATTAAGTTTTCTATCTCCAATCAGATAATAATTTGGAACATGCAAATTTTGAAGATTTAGGAGAGAATTCTTAAACGTTGTATGTGAAACTCTTTGTCTTATGTCTAGGTCTAATTGGTTCCAAAGTCGGATTGTAGAAGGGAAATAAGATGAGTTTGAAAATTGAAGCCGGAAATTAGGTAGAGAATAATTATCGGCATTACGGAGGTTGTATTGTGAATTTTCTGAGACAAGAGGGGACAGTGAGAAGTAAGATAGGTTGGCGTGAAATTATTGTGAATTTTGTAGAATAATTGAAGTTTTCTCCTAGATCTTCTCTGAGATAAGGGTTCGAATCCACTTTCAGAGTATGAAGATTATCTGCTAGATTAGGAGGGTAAACCCGTGATTATCCGTGCAGAATCAAGTTGAAGTTTTTCTAGTTTGTCTGCGTCACCGAGAGTACACCCATCCTATACCTCGCAACAGTATTCTAGTAATGGAAGAATATAGGATCTGTATATTTTATTGAGAGTTGGTCAATTTAATATATATTTTAGTTTGCGCAGTACACTTACCTGTTTTGAAACTTTTTGGCATATATGATCAATGTGGTTACTCCATTTACAATTATTATCCAGGACTACTCCGAGGTGTCTATGCTTATCCACGAAGTCAACACTTACATTATTAAAATCAATATCTATAACATAATCAAGTTCTATATTTGAAATAAGTAATGCTTTCGTTTTTACAGGGTTGAATTTAACTAACCATTTACTAGTATCTGCCCAATTTTGGATCTTAACTAACTCAGTGTTAATTTTAGTTTCAATAGCCGGAGGAGATTCTTTCCAACATAATAAAAAGGTGTGTCATCTGCAAACAATTTGGATAGGCTTTCAAGATTATCAGAAATATCATTAATAAAGAGAATGAATAATAAAGGACCAAGAACCGAACCCTGTGGAACGCCAGCATTAGTATTTCTCATATGTGATTTAGTATCACCAACAAATACCTTTCGTTGTCTATCACTAACATAATTATTTAACCAATTCAACAGTTTTCCCAAAAAACCCTAATTTTCTCGTTTTACTTTCAGTCCCTTGTGCCACACTTGATCGAACGCTTTAGATATACCGCAAAAAAAAGTAAACATGTAGAATGGTTTTTTTTTCTAGATTTTCACATAAAGTATGATACATTTCAATTAATTGATGTACTGTAGAATGTCCAGACTGGAAACCCAATTGGTATTTGTATATCAATGAGTTTTCTAATAAATAATTATTTATATATTTTACAGCTAGTCGTTCAAAAACTTTCCCAACTGTGTAATGAAATAGGTCTATAATTGGCAGAATCTTCTTTATCCCCTTTTTGAAATAACGGCATGACTAACACTTGTTTCCAGAGTTTTGGAAAGATTCCAGTTTCCAAAGAAGATCTAAATATTAGTGATAATGGAAATGCTACTGTATGTGCTGTATATTTTAACATGTTATGACTGATTGTGTCGCTACCAACAGATTTACTTATATTCAAAGATTTAAAAATGTCTATAATGTCATCTAATTGGAAAGGTATGTAAGATATGGTGGCGTGAGACTTAAGCTCTACCCTAGGTACATCAATATTAGTATCGTCGATAGTAGAAACGGAAACAAAGTAATCATTTAAGATGTTGGCTTTACCTAAATTTGTCCTTTCAATATTTCCAGTTTCATTTTTTGAGAGGAGGAATATTATTACAGTTATCCGAAGTTTTAATTCATCTACGAACAATTTTCCAGAAATTTCCTGGAATCGAATTTATATAACGATCTAAAATTCCATTTATATCTGCGTAGAAAAGTTCTTTTGTGTGTTTTTTTAGATTATTTACATGATTACATTGTTTCCGGAAATTATGAAAGTTATAAGGAGAACGATTGGATTTAAATAATGTTAGTAGTCGGTCTCTTTTCCTTATTTTTCGTCTTAAGTTAGAATTAAACCAAGGCTTGTCATTAGGTCGAATCGTAACAGCTTTTGTTAGTATACACTTCTAAAAATTTGGATGTAAAATGTTCGCACATGTCATCCGGGGAGTGCGTCCTCGAAAATAAGTCTGTCCAGTCTGTCTCGTTTGATTTAATGTTAAAAAGTTCGTAAGTTCGCCATAACCTATTATTTTCTTTTTGTAAGCTTTTGAGATGTTAGTGCCAACAGTCAGTTCAACAGTCGTCGCTTGGCGGTCAGATATGTCATTTTCGATGTCAATTACGTCAGCAAAGCTTAAAATGCACGTGTCGGATAGAAGAATTGGGTCAAGCAGGGTAGAGCACGTACGTCCTATACGAGTCGATTTGTCAATAACGTTGGTCAGGTGAAAGGAGTTGATGATATCATAAATTACGTGAGTGTTTTCTACAACTAAGAGATCAACATTAATGTCACCAACTATAACAACATATGGAGTTTCGTGTATGGCAGTTTCTATAGAAAATCGAAAGTGATTCCAGAAGGAGTGTACACTATTCGGAGATCTGTAAACTGTTCATAGGAGATTTTTTGTTTATTCACCCACCCCAAACTCCAAGTCAGCTCTACGACGGCTATCCCTCCAACCGGAGAACCACGATCCTTGCGGCACAATTCATAGCCACCTAGGAATATATCGTCGTCTGCTATAGATGTATCGAGGTGAGTCTCGGTGACACAGACAATATCATAGTCAGACGCTACATGTTCTAAATGTGACAACTTATTTCTCAGACTACGAATGTTCAAGTGAAAAATAGAGATATCGTTATTTTTGGTTGTTGGGCCAGGGTTAGGATGAACATCATTACTGGATAAGAGGAGGAATTGTAGTATATACAACATAGGTCAATATGTACAGCGTAAAGGAGCTCAGCTAAAATGTACATCACACCAGACCTGCAGCCTTTGAACATGTTCTGTATATCAGCATAAAATACAAACTGCTGTTTAGTTAAAATACCATGTGTACGTTTGGAGAAACAACCGACTGCCACTCTGTATTGAGCTAAATCTTAACCCGTGGTCATCAAATAGTATTGCAGTATTTATAGAGAGACAGCCGGCTATAAACACCATACGCATGCGGTTTTCTATGTAAATGTAAATGTAGCACTCGGGGCGGAGAAACGGATATCGGGGTCAGGACAGGATAGGTCAAAGGGGAAAAAGCTGAAGAGGGGAAGTAGAAATATGTAAACAGCGAACATGTTACTACACATGGAACACATGTATAGCGCGCTAAAGTACTAGCTGAATTATGGGGTACCTAAGTTTATATGAGACAAATTTACAGTGATATTTGATTTTATATTTACAGGCAAACGCATTTGTTACAGGGTACAAATACATTTGGAAACGAGTATACTTACAATACACTTACAGATAAACTATGGTATAATATGGTTTAATAGAGCACAAATGTATACATTTGGAAAGCATTGAGTTTTCAGTACATGTGAAAATATAATATCAAAAATACATATATATTTATATATACATTTGAGAGTCAGTATACTTATTCATGTGTATACATTTTTACAGTACAATTGAAGACTATGGAAAAAGACAAATACAACCCAAAAAATACATATGTATAGGTACATTGAAAAGCAGTATTTTTCAGTACATGTAAGGGTTAACATTTGAAAATTAACATATTTTCAGTACATTTGTAGATATTTTATGGAATAATAGCATGGTATGCACGTGTGGAGAGCAATGTATTTGCAATGAAATTTACTTCTGGTATAAAATGGTATAATACATATAATACATTGTTATGCATTTGGAGAGCAGTGACCTTGCACACATTAAATGGAACCATATATGCATCAATATGCATATGGGAAACAGTGTATTTTCAGCACATTTGAAGGTACACTATGGAATAATCGTTGTAGATATAACAAGGGGTAATACATACTAAGTAAGTACACATTGAAATAGCAGTATAGATATACAGTACATTGTACAACTTTAGACAAATTTTGGTATAAAACAGCACATTTTCAGTAGATATGTATTGATTAATAATTACAGTGCAAATATACATATTTGGATAGCAATATGTTTCCATTGAACTATTTTTGCTGATATGTTATTGAATATATTACATAGGTATGCGGTAGGTGAGCAATATATTTTCAGTACATTTGAAGATATACTATGGAGAATTGCATATGAATGTATACACTTGTTGTTTTCTATTTACAGTGCAACAACAGTATACATTTTAAGCGATGTATACTATGATTTCAATACATTAAGTTTTATTACGGAGTATATACAGATATGAGAGGGAGCACTAAGTGTCGGTCAGATCTCGCAGTACCCTCGGAAGACGGAGAGGGTTCGGTTCTTTATCAGTACTGTTTCGCTTGTCGGTGAAGATTTCACAAAAATCCGTCCGTCCGTTGTCCAAAAGGTATGAATGTTTTTCCTCCTTTTTGCCTTTCCCGACAGCATGAAGATAGACTGGCGGGTTTTGGTGAAATCCTCAGTGACAAATAATTATTTTCGCGGTCATTCTTCAACTTCCGTTTGCGAGTGAACACCTCATTTTTGACATTCCAGCTGCGGAACCTGCAAATCACTTGGTATTTGCCATCACGATTTTCTTTGCCGATTATATGGGAGCGGGAAATGTCATCTTCCTCAATGTTGATATTAAGTTTTGACCTGCAGATTTCTATTATTTTAGGGTTCGGTAACCTTTTCTGTTCAGGGGTCAGTGTCACGTTGTGGAGCTTAAGAGTGTTACGACGACCATATTGTTTTAATTTTTCTATTTTCCCTTCCAGTAAGGCTGATTTTTCATCAATACAAACAAGTGAAGCACGTGTATTGGTTAAGAACTCATTTGAAGCTTTCAGATCAGATATAGCAGTCTCCTGTGTCTGGATTTTATGTTATAAAGGTTTATAAGTTCAGCCATGGTTGCTTGGACAATGTCCTTGAACACATCTGTCAAACAGCGGACGAAGGCCTCAGCCCACACTGATGCTATAGATTAAGCTAGATCTGGATTTGATAGGGAGGATCTTATAATTGTATCCATATCGATAATTTTGCCTTTCCCCATATCTAACCGGTCGGATGAACCCGCCATCATGTTGGGTAGTGAATTACCACGGGAATGACCTCTGGTATGCCGAGGGTGGTCAGGGGCACCAGGTGAAGCAGTAAACTTCCTTTTAATTTACTTGAATTTTCAGAGTCAGACGTTGACACACTCATAATATTTGAGATGGAAAGTTTTTAAGATTTGAATACATAGGTCAGAGAGCGACTCTTATGAAGTCGTGCTAAAATGGCGGTCAGTGCTGGACAATTGAATGTTAACAACTCAGTGTATATTGAAATATCACATAAATACGGCGATAACAGCAAAAAATATGTTGTTAAATCTTCCACACTCACATCCGATTCCAATGGCACATACATTACCGACGCATCACTTTCGAAGGGATCTACATTTTCCAGCTGCTCTGCGCTTAACGATGGTTCCAAATGCTCGTCATGAACGACGGGTACGGATTGTGACATATTATCGTCATTGACAATAGTCTGTTCTGTTGGCAATGATGGTGCCAATGCTTCCTTTGGAATAGCATTCGGGTTAAGGGGGTATATCCCACATGTCTTAAACCCCTGTTTAATATTCGCTGCGCTGAAAGCTGTGTCATATGCTTTTTTGAAAAGCCCGGGCCAGTTCCACTGACCGCGCTGTTAGGTGATGACGTTACGAACTCGGAAAATATCCTGTTGTAATGTTGCTTGATAGGCCCAAACACAGTCCTATCTAATGGACACAAGTAGTGAGTTGTGTGTAGGGGCAGTGCGAAAACGCTGACCTCATTGTGCTTGCTTCCTCTAAAAGTCAAAAGCCTCATGAAAAATGTGTTGATCTAAAATCAATAATTGCGACCTTTCTGGTCAACATTCCTTCAAAAAAATGTTCTTGAACCACCGAACTGCACCGGCCTCCTCGATCCAGGCTTTCCCTTGATACGTCCAGTAGGCGTTAGCTGGCCCGTCAATTTTGTTAAAACCATTGAGTGATTTTTCTGTTTTACCTTTGACGATGATCATCGGTGACATGTGCTGTAACACTCTCTCTGGAATTAAAAACGACGCCCGGTATACTTTTTTAGCCTTTCCTTGCACACACAGCAACTGGTGTGTGCTCCATTTGGCATTCCGTTTCATCCATGTTCCAGATCCTGGAAGGCGAACTTGATAGATTAACTGTTGTTACTATCTCGTGCAGGTCCTTAAAGTAGTTGGCAATTGTGGAACTATTCATGTTCCTAGCCCTCACACTTCTCGGATTTTCGTAATATTACAGAAGGATTCCTCCGACGTATGACATACCACCATGCTGGCCCTGGGAGGTTGTTCCCGAAAGGGGTCTATATTTTCATACAGTGGCGAGCCTTGCTGCTTTTCCAAGCATCTGCTGTCTGGACAGCGCCTTCTGCGGCACGTGCCTGTGCCTCCTTCACCATCTCTTTCTCAACATCAGTCGGAAATATCGTGTTTCTCCCAGATTTACTACCAACCTTCACCTTACCCGATACATGGTCCGATAATGTGGATATTTTAATCCCTAATGCTCAGAGAACCACTCTTTACTACATCAACTGCCGTCTGCATTTGGTCTGCAGGTACCTGCGTGACCATCCCATTGACGTTTCTTGCCATGATCTGTTTAACATAACACAATGGATGTTCTGGAACGTTGCTATTGATTTATCTAGATATACCAATAGCTGTTTAACCTGTATCTTAAAAAACACCCATTTGATAAATGATATCAGAGTCGGAAGGGCATAATTTAGAAGTGTCCATTCACTCTATTGAATGTGAAAAAATGCCAAGGTCATCAAAATATTAAATTTATGTCGTTATGGTGAATGTATGAAGATGTTAAACAAGAGCACCACCCTGTGGGATAGTTCCTCTCGTAATGACCTTAGAATTTGATTTGTGATCGTGACATTGAAACTAAAGTTTTGACGCTCGATAATTGTCATCCTTTCAATAACTTCTATCATTCTATCGAGTGTGTGATAATCTAGTTTATATATTATTGTCATTTTATGTATACATAGGGATTGATATAGGGATACATCGAGACGTACGAAAGTCAAGTTACAGTGTATCGGTCGCCATCTTGCCTAAATATTATGGATTAAGCCACAGCCAAACACAATCGCTTTCTGTGACTTCGGCTTTTCCCGACAAAATTGGATGTAAACAAACACACGTGCTACATCAACACGTACCGGTAACACACGTGCGACCTACACGTGTAACGACGATAGAAGAAAATGGCTAACATTGAACTTGAACAGCATTTGGCAGATGTCCGGTTACACCATACATACAACTTCCTATTAAAAAAGGAGCAGTTTCTTTGTTTGAATAAACTGATTGACGGGCGGTCAGTCTTTGGACAATTGCCTACCGGTTTTGGCAAAAGTGTGGTTAACACTCTTTTTCCTTTGATTATGGACAAGGTTAATTTCCATCTTTATTCATTCAAGACACTGTTGTTATTTTTTTCTTGTCATGATATTAAATATTCATTTACAGCAGACAAAATCAATAACCACAGAATTGTGCAGTGTCAATGCAGACCTCTTTCAAATCCAAAAAGATGTATAAATCAAATTGTTAAAAAATTTACTCAAAAAAACACATATATTTACAAAATTGAAAGTAAGACCTAGAGAAGTTAGCTGTTTGACAAGTAAATAACACAACATATATAATGACTTCAGTTTCATTTCTTGACAACTTTGGCATTACACTTTCTAATAACTGTTGTATTTATTTGTGCAAATAATTAAATGTGCATGTAATTAAAAGTTACAAAAACTGATAACCTTTTGGTTTAGTAACAACAAAAGTCTGAACTAATAGTAAACAGGTGATTTAGTTACAACAACAGGGAACATTAATATCAGTTTGCATTCAAATCTTCCTGTTCAGAAGTTTTTTTGATGTCAAATATGTGTCTTTCTAATAAACCAAAGGGTTTTACAATACTTCTTACTTAATTATCGGAAACTCAAAACAATGGATGAGAATGTTATGTATAATTCATGGTATATGCTGTAACCAATATCTGTCCTGTTACCATGGTCGGAACACATGTAATACTGAACATGTATTTGTCATGTATTTTAACATCAAATTTAAACACACAACTGTAGTGAAGTATGATATGATTAAATGCATAAATATATTAGTAGTATTAGTAAGATATTGCTCTAGTTTTCTGTTTATTATTTTAGTGTGTCAAAGTCCTTTGAAATGAATTGCCAACATTGGTATTTTTTCAAGCAGAAAATTTAACAATTTTGTGTATTGAATACTTTGCATTTAAATGAAGAATTGGTGAAATGCAATATTACATTAAATATTTAAAATTGACATATCGTCACATATACAATGCATGTTAAATGTTATTTCATTGAACTTTCTTCAAAATCAATCATTTTGTTAGTCTTTATGGCATTCGCATGGAATATTCAGAGAAAGTGTGTTCTCCTGCCCACACAACTCCAATAACCCAGGTGGAGTATAAATTGGTCTGGGATGGATATTGCGGTATCTGTGCTGTAGCATTCAAGTGAGGTGGCACTATAAATGATGCCGTTGGGAATATGGTCCCACTACAAACAGAACACATTACTTCTCCAGCACACACACAGGCATACACACATAGGGAGATATTATCCAGGTGGCATAGGACTAGTAGTTAGCGCTTGATAAGGCAGCTCTTGCGAATTCCTCAAAATTGTATTGGTTACTATATATGCTATGTAAATACACACTTTTCTGTTTTATTGCAGCTATAAAATCAGGTAATGTTAATGTGATTCTTGCATCACCCGAATCCGCAATGCTATGGCTGAAGGAGCTAACCAGTTTTTCCTAAAATATGAACATTAAATAAGCAACAGGATATACTGTCACAACATTCACTCCATATGCATTTAATGTTGTTACAGGGAATTAGATTTTCGACCAGAATATCGTAAAGTTGTAGACCTGGTGAGTTTTTTCAATGATGTATCAACATTAGTCATAACAGCCGCTGCCACAGAGAAGGTGTTTTTTGATTTGTGTAACCTTCTAGCTCTACCAGAGGATACTAAACTTGTAGCTCGTCTGCCTGACAGGTATATGTTTCATATTTATGGTAATCTTATATTTTTAGCCCATCATCATGTGATGGGCTATTCAAATCGCCCTTCGTCCGTGGTCCGTCGTCCGTCCTAAAACAATTCTTGTTATCGCTATTTCTCAAAAGGTGTTGAAGGGATCGTTCTCAAATTTGAAACGAAGGTTTCCCTTGGTCCCTAGTTGTGCATATTTAATTTTGAGACTGATCTTACAAATACAATGGCCGACAGGCAGCCATATTTGGTTTTGACAGTGAATGTTTGTTATCGCTATTTCTCAGGAAGTACTTGGAGGACCTTTCTCAAATTACATATGTAGGTTTTTGTTAGACTGTTTTTTTCACATGCTCAGTGGCAGATATGGGCTATCCAAAATGTTTCCAAATAGCAGGTCAGGAATAATTTTCGCAAACCACACTCATCAGTGCAGTTATTACCAAGTATGACATTTGTATTGTGCATGAGCTTGTTAGCACCAATTTTCTCATTATTGTTTTATTTCTGTTTAACATATCAGACCCAACATATATCTGCATCTCGAGCGAGGTGTTGACCGACATGATGATGTTCTAAAATTGTTGCTTGAACATGTCAGTGAAAGAAACCTTCAAGCCAAAAAAACTATAATTTACTGTCGCAACATTAGGACATGGGAAAATATCTATATGTGGTTAATGGAAGAGCTGGAAGACTGCAGGATTGAAATGTTTCATAGCTGGACAGATCGCTCCTCTACTGCATGAATTATGGACATTTTCCCTAAATGTGACAGCCATATAAGAATTGTGGTAGCTACTGTGGCGTTTGGAATGGGTATCAAAATTGTTGATGTAGACTTGGTTATCCATTGGGGTGAGGAGTCATCACTTACCTTTTTGTACCTATCGGCAAGGAGTGGGAAGGTGTGGACAAGTCACTTATGCATATTCTCGCTCTATACCATTATGCAATGATGAAATAGTCAAAAAGATGTGTGACACAGATGATCCTCAGTGTATTCGTTCGCTCATTATTCTAAAACAATGTGTGCTTCCTAGAATGATGCTGCCACAAAATGAGGAAAAGCAGTGTGACAGATTATGTGTCAAGTGTTCTTGCTTCTTATGTAGATAATGTAGCAACTGTGTGGAAAAGTGCAAGTGTACTGGGAGAATCCAAAGGGTATTGGATAGACTTTAATAGTCTTTGGCCATCCTGCACACCATTTGTCAAATCTTCAAAACAGTTTACCGTACAAAGTACACACAAAAAAGCTGTGAAATTATATATTCATCTAATTTTCTATAGACAGTTAAAACATTTGTACACTTCAATATATATACACCACATACATTAATTTGTAGCCATTTTAATCCTCTTGGCACGTTTATTCAATAGTTGTTTTATGCGTATGTTCAAACCTTCAACATTTGTCACGTTGGTGTCCATAGTAAATTCTCCTAAGCCGCTGTTTGACCGACCAGGTATGTTATGAAAGCTCTTGTTCTTCAGTAGAATCTGAAACAGCACCTGTTTTTCTATGGAAGGATGAATTAACTTGAACAACTGCATCATCAAACAATGTATTGATGCATTTCTTCATGCCAACCATTTGACTATACCTTTCTATGCTTCCAGATGTGAGATTGCCACCAGCACCTTTTATAACCTCTTTGTAATCACGATTAAAACATTCCATTTGTAGGTCCATCTCAATATTGTTACCTCTTCCACCCCTAGTACGCTCTGTGCGGTTATACATCAGTTGCGTTGCCATTCTTGACGAAACTCCACCATTTAAGTCGGTAGGTAGCCGATGACCTTGTACAAAATACTAATTTTGGTAAAAATAAAGCATATCCAGTCGCCAGTGGGCTATCTTCCTTTGCCCGTCATTCTCTCGAATGGCATCATGTCGGGCCATTTCTCCAAGACCATTATAAATCATACAATAGTGGATCCCTTTTTTTCTCTTTTCCTTTGTTCCAGTTGTTCACACTCAGTACAGCAGTACCACTTGCCCTCTGGAACACGTTTAGGGGTCAAAATTCCGCAGCTGATGTGAAACCATTTACCTTTACGGGTAGGATTGACCATTTCCTCATATGTGTCTTCTTCACAAATACAATAACGCTGTTGTAAATCAGACTCATTATCACATACAGTGATCAGATGAAACGCAATGTTAACAACATAATTACACACATCTTGGAAATACAACCATTTTTTGTTCATGTCAGCAGGCAGGGCATGAGGTATGAGTGCCGGATTTGATGTTCCCATGTACATAATAGCAGCTGTTGTGATATAGGATTCCGTTGAGAACCTCAGCAGATCTGTGGCATGGTTAAAACAGTGAAGTGCCTTTCCCTTGACGTTATGGTGTCTGTACCTGTTGTGGATGTAGTATAACATTCCCGGTGGTCTAGAACTCTTCACATCATACAGCAGTTTGAAGGTGTCCTGTGAAAGAAATTAGAACACTGACACGTCAGGAAGAGCCCCGCTATGTATCCGAGTCTAATATTGAGATTGAAGTGAGTGTTACATTGACATTAAATTGTTACATATATACTATTAAACAACTTTTGTTCAAAATATCATTTGTAGATTCCCTGTTCTTCTACAAGTTCATTGTAATATGAAATGATATTGGTCCAGATGAGCAATACAGGACCTTTGGACCTGCTGTTTTTACTTAATTAGTATAATTGAAAGTTATTGAGTATTTTGCACTTGTATGATAAATCAACCAAATTCTCATAATATAGACAGATTACTGCAAACTTCTTTTGGATAAGAATAATAAAGTCAACATCATAAACTGATATAACACAACCTTAACAATTGTATATTTACCTTTAATAAAATTCCCCTTTTATGCCAATTCATTGATTGCGGGATTCAGACCTTCATGACGATCCCAGGGATTATTGTTGTTAAGTCTTTCTCGCAGCTTAATCCATCTCCATAGAGTAAAGTAGACATTGGTGGTGTTGGATCCCGTGTGCCATGATGTCAACCATATCAGCAATTCGAGTCTCGTCGTTATTGAGGACGCCGAGAGGTATCTGAATTATACAGGACAATGCAGTTTGTACAATAGATAAGACGCCCGATTGCCTCCTGTACAATTATCTTGACCCTGTAGTTTCAGTTAGTCATAAGAAGTTATTGAAAGGATTAAACAAATTTCACATCCAAAGAAGGTCAAGGTCATCATTTGAATAAGGGAGAGACAGATGGAGGTTATCAAAACAGAAGCTTTTTGCTTAGAGTTGTAATTTGTTTTGGAATATCTCTTACCAGTTTACTCTTCTTGTTTGATTCATGTGTGTAGGCATGAGCAATATGATGAATCACTTTTTCATCGAGATCATTGAAGAAAGGCAGTGCACTGGAAAGTATCCTCTGTATTATGACAGTATATTTGTATTTGTGAAAGGAATTAGCACACTTAAGGAAAATAGAACAATTTTTATTTTGGATTATTTCATGTATTCTATAGAAAGATTGTTAAATGTAACAGTTCTGAACATTGTGAATATTCTATTTTTGCTTTAAGCAATAATTGGAATGGTAGGTCATGAAAGACATCAATACTGATCTTTTTGTGACCTCTAAATTCTATTTAGTGTATAGTTACCTCAGAGTTGCAATATCATCATCATTAGAGAGAAAAAAAGTCTTCAACGGTATGTTTGTTATATCTTCTGATGTTGGCAGAGATCCATCATAATGTAAACAGGGTATCCTGTCTACAACTGCATAAGACTGAACCATGTTCAGCATAGTGTTTCCCTTTTCCTTAGTATTGAATCGTGCACTTGTCTTTTGATTGAAATTGTCGAATACAAGGCTATATCCAAATCTCTTGTCATCTTCACAAATGTCATCTGTACAAAAGGAAATTGTTTTGATGGTTATACAACTGGTTTCCTAATCTTATGTTACGGGGAAATGCAATCGCCTAGATTTATAACTATGTACATTTTGTATCAAACTTTAAAATGTTCATAATGGTTATATCAAGTTCTTAACCTGGCCTTCGGTCAATGTTAAAGAGTAAAAGGTCAAGGCAAAAGATCAAACCTCTTAACAATTTAAGATTATGTTTACACTATAGTATGGTAAAGTTGAACACCTGGTTAGACTTTTGTTCATTGTTCAAGGTTAAGGGGGCTAAGGTCACGAGCCTGTGGAGAGAATGGACAAATAGATGCTGTTATTGTATATGTATGTGAGGCAGTGCTCACTGTATACGTTCAATTTGTATAACACAGATTTCGCTATAATACATACACAAAAGTGTTTCATCCAATTGGCTGTAATTCAGGTCTACATCATCATTAGGAAGCAGACAAAGCTCCTCAGCAATTTCACCAATGCTACTCATTGCTATTAACATATAACAAATATATAATAGTACACCATACCATGTTTTGTGTCCAGCTCATATGCATTAAAGGATATCTAGGAGAATGTTTATTTCAAAGACTCATATTATGTAAAGCACCAGATAATGAAATCACAAAAAGAAACACAAATGTATATTAGTATATAGCTTATTGATATACATTTGACCTGTACTGTCTTTGCAGATCAGATGTGCGATTAATAACAGGGCGACCCATTAAGGCTACCTATTTTGAAAGAGGCTCATCAGGCCTATCCTTTTCCAACCTAAATACAAAAAATGGAATGCTTCAAAAGATAACCCTTGAACCCAAGCATGGACCAGTAAGTAAGATACAAAACTTACATGCTGTCTTCTAACTGTGATTGGCAAGGGTTAGGGTCTTCAGTTGGATCAGTTGTAGAATTAGCAGGAACACTCTCATGTACAATTCAGGAGGTTGGAATATATAGCTTGAGGAAAATGAATACATATTTGAAGAAATCTGAACAATTGAAGGAAGAAATCATTAAAAATTGTCATTGACACAGGATCTGCTGATAAATTTGCAAAAAAAGCATAGGCCACTGGTTAAAGTCTCACCTTCAGCATCAGTGAAAAGTTGTCTTCTAACAGGAAGTGAAGCTAGTTGTTCTTTCAGGATGCACTGGTCCTGGTAAAAACCTTGTCTGTCCGTCATCAACCTTGTTTATATATATAATCTTTTTTTCTTGTAGCAACTAATCTCTTAAAATTGGAAAAGGCCAACATGGAGAAATCATGCAATGGGGAAATTCGGACACATACTTTCAAAACGGTTCTTAAGAATAAATAAAAAAACGATATTTGGTTGGTACTTTCCTTGGATGGAGCCTTACAAAGTTTGCGAACAGCAATGGACTTGGCTTCCATTCAAAGGCATAAAGGTAACATATTTCAAACGATTCAAATGACTTCTTATACAGAACCAAATAGTTTGGAGTCATAATATTTGGCCGGTAGCTTTATCCTTACAAATGTAAATAAAATGACCCTGAGCTATTTTGAAAGTTAAATGGGTCAGTTATTGCAAAACACTAAAACAATCCCACTGCATAAAGTAAAAGTATAAACATATTGGTTTAGTGATTTACTCGTATCTCGAGCACAGCCAGGAAGCCAATTCCTGGAACAACTTCATTTTTGCAGGTTTTCTTGCGAACACAAGTTGTCCAATGATGGCGCCAATGTTTCGTATTACACTTATCTTGTTTTTTCTCCCCTTTGTAATTTCTCGCTGTGTTAATGGGTGGTAGGTGGTGGCTGCTGTTAAAGCGGCATGGAGAGTTGGACACACTGCAGCAGATTCCTTCAGAACGGTCTCCCAATTAAAATTTAGAAACATCTCCATTTCTTTTACCTGTAGACCGCCATATTGATGGAGTAGTTGGTGTACATAGCTTGTTAATTTCCTTGGAAAGTACAGTGAGGTGCTTGCTTTTGCTGATCAGATGGGCAGCCCTGGGGATGTTGCCACTTAGCTGTTTAAAATAAGAGAAGAATTTAGAATATAAATGTATCACATTCATTTTTGCATGCGTTGTGATGTATTCTAAAACATCATATCAATACTTATGTTTTTAAAACTTGCTTTTTCATAGACATACAAGGTCTGTTTAAATACATTATTACCTTCATTGACACAGCATACAGTAGGCCCTCTATAAACAGACCACACAGTATGACCTTTATAGCCAGAACATACAGTAGGTCCTCTATAAACAGACCACACAGTATGACCTTTATAGACAGAACATAAAGTATGACCTTTATAGACAGAACAAAGAGTATGACCTCTATAAACAGACTACACAGTATGACCTTTATAGAGAGAACATAGAGTATGACCTCTATCGACAAACCACACAGTATGACCTTTATAAACAGAACATAGAGTATGACCTCTAAAGACAGACCACACGGTTTGACCTTTATGGACAGAACATACAGTTATACCTCTATAAACAGACCGGACAGTATGACCTTTATAGACAGAACATAAAGGATGACCTTTATAGACAGACCACACAGTAAGATCTTTATAGACAGAACATAAAGGATGACCTTTATAGACAGACCACACAGTATGATCTTTATAGACAGAACATAAAGGATGACCTCTATAGACAGACCAAACAGTATGACCTTTATAGACATAACATAGAGTATGACCTCTATCGACAGACCACACAGTATGACCTCTATAGACAGACCACAAAGTATGACCTGTATAGACAGACCACACAGTATCACCTTTATAGACAGAACATAGAGTCTGACCTCTATAGACAGACCACAAAGTATGACCTGTATAGACAGACCACACAGTATCACCTTTATAGACAGAACATAGATAGAGTATGACCTCTATAGACAGACCAAACAGTATGACCTTTATAGACATAACATAGAGCATGACCTCTATAAACATACCACACAGAATGACCTTTATAGACAGAACATAAAGGATGACCTCTATAGACAGACCAAACAGTATGACCTTTATAGACATAACATAGAGCATGACCTCTATAAACATACCACACAGAATGACCTTTATAGACAGAACATAGAAGACAGAACATAGAGTATGACAGGTATAGACAGACCACACAGTATGATCTTTATAGACAGAACATAAAGTATAACCTTTATAGACAGACCACACAGTAAGATCTTTATAGACAGAACATAAAGGATGACCTTTATAGACAGACCACACAGTATGAGCTTTATAGACAGAACATAGAGTATGATCTCTATAAACAGACCACACAGTATGCCCTTTATAGACATAACATAGAGTATGACCTCTACAAACATACCACACAGTATGACCTTTATAGACAGAACATAAAGTATGACCTTTATAGACAGACCACACAGTATGATCTTTATAGACAGAACATACAGTAGGCCCTCTATAAACAGATCACACAGTATGACCTTTATAGCCAGAACATACAGTAGGCCCTCTATAAACAGACCACACAGTATGACCTTTATAGACAGAACATACAGTAGGCCCTCTATAAACAGACCACACAGTATGGCCTTTATAGACAGAACATAGAGTATGACCTCTATAGACAGACCACACAGTATGACCTTTAAAGACAGAACATAGAGTATGACCTCTATAGACAGACCACAAAGTATGACCTTTATAGACAGAACATAGAGTATGACCTCTATCGACAGACCACACAGTTTGACCTTTATAGACAGAACATAGAGTATGACCTCTATCGACAGACCACACAGTTTGACCTTTATAGACAGAACATACAGTAGGCCCTCTATCAACAGAACACACAGTACGACCGTTATAGACAGAACATACAGTAGGCCCTCTATAAACAGATCACACAGTATGACCTTTATAGCCAGAACATACAGTAGGCCCTCTATAAACAGACCACACAGTATGGCCTTTATAGACAGAACATAGAGTATGACCTCTATAAACATACCACACAGTATGACCTTTATAGACAGAACATAGAGTATGCCCTCTATAAACAGACCACACAGTATGACCTTTAAAGACAGAACATAGAGTATGACCTCTATAGACAGACCACACAGTATGACCTTTATAGACATAACATAGAGTATGACCTCTATAAACATACCACACAGTATGACCTTTATAGACAGAACATAAAGTATGACCTTTATAGACAGACCACACAGTATGATCTTTATAGACAGAACATACAGTAGGCCCTCTATAAACAGACCACACAGTATGGCCTTTATAGACAGAACATAGAGTATGACCTCTATAGACAGACCACACAGTATCACCTTTATAGACAGAACATAGAGTATGACATCTATAGACAGACCACACAGTTTGACCTTTATAGACAGAACATACAGTTATACCTCTATAAACAGACCACACAGTTTGACCTTTATAGACAGAACATAGAGTATGACCTTTATAAACAGACCACACAGTATGACCTTTATAGAAAGAACATAGAGTATGACCTCTATAGACAGACCACACAGTTTGACCTTTATAGACAGAACATACAGTTATACCTCTATAAACAGACCACACAGTTTGACCTTTATAGACAGAACATACAGTAGGCCCTCTATAGACAGACCACACAGTATGACCTTTATAGACAGAACATAGAGTATTACCTCTATAGACAGACCACACAGTTCGACCTTTATAGACAGAACATAGAGTATGACCTCTATAAACATACCACACAGTATGACCTTTATAGACAGAACATACAGAAGGCCCTCTATAAACAGACCACACAGTATGACCTTTATAGACAGAACATAGAGTATGACCTCTATAAACAGACTACACAGTATGACCTTTATAGAAAGAACATAAAGTATGACCTCTATAGACAGACCACACAGTATGACCTTTATAACAAGAACATAGAGTATGACCTCTATAAACAGATCACACAGTATGAGCTTTATAGACAGAACATAGAGTATGACCTTTATAAACAGACCACACAGTATGACCTTTATAGAAAGAACAAAGAGTATGACCTCTATAGACAGACCACACAGTATGACCTTTAAAGACAGAACATAGAGTATGACCTCTATAGACAGACCACACAGTATGACCTTTATAAACAGAACATAGAGTATGACCTCTATAAACAGATCACACAGTATGACCTTTATAGACAGAACATAGAGTATGACCTCTATAGACAGACCACACAGTTTGACCTTTATAGACAGAACATATAGAGTATGACCTCGATAAACAGACCACACAGTATGACCTTTATAGACAGAACATAGAGTATAATCTCTATAAACAGACCACACAGTGTGACCTTTATTGACAGAACATAGAGTATGACCTCTATAGACAGACCACACAGTGTGACCTCTATAAACAGACCACACAGTATGACTTCTATAGACCGAACATACAGTATGACCTCTGAGGGTATTTTGGTCTTCGGGTTCCCTTCATCCCTAGATAGAGTGTAATCTTCACCAACAGATATTTTACGGCCTCCCCAATGACACTTCCCAACGGCCCAAAACATCTTGATGACCAAGTTCGTCATATCCTATATTAAACGTAAACGAAATTCCGGGATGAGATGTGTTTTTGCTTTGGATAAGAAACAGATTAAAAAGCGAAGGCATGAAACGTATATTATATAAGACATAACAGAAGAAAGACAAGAACAATAATAGTACATTGATATGACTAAACTAAGGATAAATCAAACTAGAACAAAAGGAATGGGCAGAGCTAAAACATAATACACTACAGAACACAGGTACACATATATTAGCATGAGTGGTGATAAATAGCCATATCTGTCCCCGATGTCACGAAAGTTTCTTTAACTTTAGGAACGTTCTCAACGACTTCCATGAGCATTTATTGAAATAGAAAAATATCTATGAACTTTTGTTGAAAAAATATTTCTTTTATTTTAAACAAGTGAAGATTTTCAGAAAACCGGACTTTAAAACATTTGAGAGGAAATATGAGTAAGTAAGCCCTAAGCAGTCTGCGTATGTCTACTAACCGAGTCATGCCTAAGAAGTTTCGTTACACCGGAACCAGAAAACAAAAATATTGTTTTTCATTAAAAACCGAGGTTTTCAAACACGGAAATTCACTTATACTCACACATATATATACAGTATAAAAGTTTAAAGCATCTATACACAAGTTTTCTGTGACGATTCGGCAATATCAGAGTTTTTTTCTATGAATTATACGTTATATTTGTTGTCCGAATATCCCCATATATCTGTCCGAATTTCACCATCACTGAAAAATCTATATTCGTAATATTTTATTCAATATTGGTAAAATATCATGAAAATATGTTATAAATCAATTTGAAATATATCAAATCTCAAGATTACATAATGTATACATGCGATACAATTAAAGTGCATATCTTGATCTGCTCTTTGTCACAATGATGTAAATCTTTTCTCAGATAAAAAAAGGTCTCGACCGGTTTGGGTTTGAAATAAAGCAGGAGAGGGGTTATGGAGTAGTCATGTACAAAGGGAAGGAACTCGCAAAGCAAACGACAACACCCATCTCACAAAGGCACTTGGAGATCTTTTGCATGATATTTATGATGTTTGATTACTACGGCTTTACATGGCGAAACAATATACGCCCGTCCCATGCCAATCTGTTATACTTTGAATAGAATCTTTCTGATGCATTGTTGTATCTAAATGTATTTGAATATATGGAAATTTAAGGAGAAGAAACAAACAGTTGTACTGTATTGCGTGCGAAAATATGATGTACTTGACCAGCTTAAGTATAAAGAATATTTATATTTCATATCCTTTCTGATTTATCTCCCTTCGTAAATATGTTAAACCATGAAAATAATAATTCTTATCAACATAGTGATTGACGGTGGCCGTGTTGTAACGTGTTTATGACGGACAGTAAACTTTAATTATGTATCCGAACTTCCTCATGTTGGCCTTTTCCAATGTAAGAGATAAGTTGCTACAAGAAAAAAGAATATATTCTTGACCTTAGGTATACAATTGGTCTGCTTCATTTTTTTTCTATGGGATATTTTACAACACATTCCTCTCTTCTGACAGCATCGTAACTCTTGACAACATTTCTGTAATAGAAAAAAGAACAAGAAGACCAAAGTGTCAATGGTAAAAGAGTAATGGCAGTACTGGAGCTGTTGGTAGCAGATTCCTCTGATGGCTGAACTAGAGCAAAGATGGAGCAGAGATACCTTGCTAGGCTGTAGTGGATACAAAGGAGTTGCTGCCGACATACCTCAATGGCTGTACTGGATGCAGAGCACTTGACCGGGCATCGGTCAGGTATTTCATTGGTACTAATGTAATATTCTTTCTTTTTCTCATACTGTCGAAAGAATGAAGGAAAGTTAATGCGTTAGATTTCAATTCCAACAAGGCTACTTTCAAACCTGACTGAGCACTCTTGCAATCGAACTAATGGACAATATTGATCTTTTGATCGGGTCTTTTAAACTCTGGCTTTGCATTGTTTTCTCCAAGAAAATCCTTCAAAAATCCAAACAAAATCATTGGTATATGATTTTGTTTGGATGTAAAAAAAAGGATGAATGTGGGGCGAATCAACTTGATAGATTTACAGCGTTTATAATTTGATCGACAGGAGAGGTATAGTGTTTGGATAGGCCGACTTTGATTTTGATTTCTGACCGTTGTCTGTCCTTCTGCTACAACAGATTTACTGTTATTACAAGCAATAGTGCTTTGCATTAAACAGAACGCGGCCTGATGTTGAAGGTCTGTAGGTATCATTTTTACATGGGGCGGCGGTAAAGTATCGCCGATTATACCAAAAATTGCAAACTTTCAAAATGAGTACACTCTGTCACAATAATGTATTGCAGATCCTAGGAATAACAGACTTCGATAACAGTCTTGTAGCTGGTGGTAGCAAATATTCGCGTATGGCAGGGGTGGAGCAATGATATTTCGATAGGCAGAGAAAGATGAAATCAAAACGTAAGATGGACTGGACCAAAGAACAGGGCTATCAATGACAGAACAAAGAGTATGGTACAACCATCAGCATCAGAGCAAACTGATGATGGAACAACAACCAACTGCTGCTTAATCCAAAACCTACTAAAATGACTAGAGTTCAATGATTGAACAGGAACAGACCAGGCTACAATGGATGGATCTACAAACCTTAACCGATAAACAAATAGAACAACACCCAGTGACTACAGACATAATCTCCTACTAATCCAGTTCGTGTTTGTTTGAAGGCACCGTTTCCCTACCAGTCATGTATTATTGATATATCATAATTATCGCAACCCTAAGCTCTCTGATCATGAGTGTTTTCTGTTTACCAGCTCAAAGCAGTTTCAATTATCATTCAATACAAAGCTTCAATTTTTTTTAAGTTATTCTTATCTATCTTTTTTTTATCTGATGTACGCTTAGGTAAAACCTTGTTAATACGGTTACAACAGGAATACATTGTTCGTGTATATAGTCATTCAGTTGCATGTAAATATCAATTGAAATAATGTTTGACATTTAATATTTTCCTACATGAGCTAATAGGATGCAGAAATGCTGCACAACAGACTACAGCACATGACCACGTAGGACGTACAGCCCAATTGCAGACCAAAAAGTATGAAATAACTATCAATGACAGACTAAAAAGTATGGAACAATCAACCACCAGTGACCGACAAAAGAGTATGGAACAACCACCAATGACCGACCAAAGAGTATGGAACAACCACCAATGGCCGACCAAAGAGTATAGAACAACCACCAATGACCGATCAAACCGTATGGAACATCCACCAATGACAGACCAAAGAGTATGGAACAACCACCAAAGACCGGCCATAGAGTATGGAACAACCACCAATGACCGACAGAAGAGTATGGAACAACCACCAATGGCCAACAAAGAGTATGAAACAACCGCCAATGAACAACAAAGCGACTGGAACAACCACCAAAGGCCAACAAAGAGTATGGAACAACCACCAATGGCCAACAAAGAGTATGGAACAACCACCAATGATCGGACCAGAGAGTATGGAACAACCACCAATGACCGACCAAAGAGTATGGAACAACCACAAATGACGGACAGAAGAGTATGGAACAACCACCAATGACCAACAGAGCGAATGGAACAACCGCCAATGACTAAACAAAGAGTATGGAACAACCGCCAATGAACAACAAAGCGAATGGAACAACCACCAAAGACCGACCAAAAGAGTATGGAACAACCACCAATGACCGACCAAAGAGTATGCAACAACCGCCAATGACCAACAAAGCGAATGGAACAACCACCAATGGCCGGCTAAAGAGTATGGAACAACCACCAATGGCCGATCAAAGAGTATGGAACAACCACAAATGAACGACAAAAGAGTATGGAACAACCACCAATGGCCGACCAAAGAGTATGGAACAACCACAAATGACCGATCAAAGAGTATGGAACATCCACCAATGACAGACCAAAGAGTATGGAACAACTACCAATGACCGGCCAAAGAGTATGAAACAACCAACAATGACCGACCAAAGAGTATGGAACAACCACCAATGACCCACCAAAGAGTATGGAACAACCACCAATGACCGGCCAAAGAGAATTGAACAACCACCAATTATTTTGCATAAGTACCGGTATTCTATAAACTTGTATTCAATAGGATATCCGATACAGAGCTAAAAACAAGAACATTTCTGAATTGGACTAGCTGTTGATATTACAGTATAAAAGAGATATTTATCAGAGAATGTTTTCAATATAGGGTAAAGGGAACCAAAAAGTTAAATTATATTAGTATCATTGTCTCTACTGTGAAATTTTGAAGTAATTTCAAAAGAAGTTTTCGCTGGTTCATTTTCCTTTAAAAATCAGATTATGAATTTATAAAAGAAATAATTCTACATTCTCCACGTCGAGTCTCTTCTACTATGCACATTTTGAAAACGTCAGTTTGAATTTTATGTATAGCACAAATTGTTCAAGTTGACTTTTAGTCAGATGTTTAAGCTCTCGTGTGTATATATACAGGGCATTACCCACCAATCGATGCTAATATCAAATATCACCACCCATACACTACATAGAGCGACCTGCAAACTTAAAAGTTAAGATAATAAAAAATAAAAATGAACTTCGTCTTACAAATGTATTAAGGTGGGGGTCAACATTTGGCCCCCACTTTGATTTCTTTTCTTCTTTTGCCAAATGTAGATACATAAAAATGATCAATAACTGCATAAATGATTATTCATAATTACTACTGATAACCGTAGTGGACCTCATTGCATAACACCAGGTTGAGTGATGGGGGTATCCTAACAAAATGACAGATACATGTCACAAACGAATGTTATTTTGAAAATGAATTATGATAGTGTACAGTGTAAAAAATTACTGTTATTTTGATACTACATATGTCATATTGGTATATATGAAGTTAGCGTAGTGATATTTTTATTTAGAAAAACATGCAAAAATTTCACAACATTTGAAATATAGTCAACGTTGTCAACTTCCATATATATAGTTACAGTGGTAGTCTATATTTCAAACTTCTTTAAAAACTTTCCATATATGTATTCTGTCTACTAAATCATTTTGATGTAATATAAAAACCGGTAAAGTACTTTATTAGCATGCCAAACATGATCAATGCCCAATTTTACATAATCTTGAAGATTTTATTATCAATGTTTATTATGGTAAATACCGATACATTTTCTGTTTTTGTATCATACCTAAACACTTTATTATATTACGCATGTTTTAAAGTTATGTGCAGCAGTTATAACTCATGAATATGTATTCTCCCAAAGTAATCTTTCTTGTGGATAACCACTTAAGGTTGAGATTGTGTTATAGACAACGATATGCAATTATATAAAAATAATCAAATAATCTGAATAGTAAAACTATTATACACTTTATTATACCCCCCTGCAACAAAGTAAGGTGGTATACTGGAAGCAGCTTGTCTGTCTGTCTGTCTGTCTGTCTGTCTGTCCGTAGAAAAAAGATTGTCCGGACAACTCCTTCTAAAGTAATGGACCAATTTCAGCGAAAGTTTCCAGATATGATAACTACTACCTCAAACTATGCATACAGGTATTATGTTTTCATTCTGATCCTTTTTTTTTTACAGAGTTAATGCCCTTTGATGAAAAATTCTTGTCCAGACATGTCCTCCAAAACGAAGGGGTCAATTTCAAAGAAAGTTTTCAGATATAATAACTTCCACCTGATGGTGTGCATCCAGGTAAAAAATATATTTCAATATGATCCTTTTTACGGAGTAATGGCCCTTTGTTGAAAACTACTTGTCCTGACAACTCCTCCAAAACTATGAAGCCAATTTCCACGAAAGTTTACAGATATGGTAACTGCCCCATGCCATAGTGCATCCAAATAGTATGTTTTCATTCCAGACCTATGGATTGCGTTGCAATGCTTTGCCTTAGTTGGCCTTTAGCTTACAGTTAGCTAACAGTTCTGGGTTATATAGTTGTGGGGGTGAGTGTGATGACTGGGGTGGGTGGGGTGAGTGTGCTAACACGGGTGGGTGGGGTTAGTGTGATGACTGGGGTGGGTGGGGTGAGTGTGATGACTGGGTGGATCAGACAGAGACATATAAAGTCATACGTCTCTGGATCAGACTGTACTGGAACAGTTCCGGGTTTTTATACGTGTCTAGTCGGAGTTTCCCTGAGCTTCAAGTAAATGAAAACTTGAAGACAACATCAGTGCTGAGATTATCAACAAAAGTAAGTACTCGTTTAGATGATTTATAACTACAGTATTATATATTCGATGAGTGATATATTAAAGGCAATATGATTCAAATCGAACGGAGAGAAGGGTTTGAGGAGATAGAATTAGCTAATATTAAGGATCCTTGTACCACTGCACTGCCAGAAACTGTAACTACGCATAGGACAATGTTTTATTTGTCGGCAGGACTATAGCTTTTATAAATCATTTTTGAAAAGAAAAATATACCTTGTGTGACTTAAATGAAAAATACACTTGTAATAAATATATAATAAAAAATATAACAAATAAATGTTCTGAGTGTAAACATTCAGCGAGGATAGACCGGGATCCGAACCCTTGACTGGGGTGGGTGGGGGTGGGTGTGATGA
>NW_018407280.1:366598-392773 GCF_002113885.1 Mizuhopecten yessoensis | reverse complement strand
AGTGGGATAACTGGGGTGGGTGGGGGTGAGTGTGATGACTGGGGTGGGTGGGGCCGGTTAGTGTCATTTGTTTTGCTGCAGTGGGACAGGGATATTTTATTTCAACTCCGTATTGTTTTCGAGGACAAATTTCTTGATTCGTAGCCAATTGTTGAAGCTATTAAATATGATAAATAAATTTGTCAATATTCTACAGCAGTCTATTAAGATAAAGTATTTTCCATTATTATGTTGAGTGTTTTAGAATGTATTTGAAAATATAACAAGAACACATTATAATGTTATGGTACAAAAATGTATATAGTCTGCTAAAACTGGCTGGACTGTATAATAACCCGTACGGATTTGGAAAACCTGCGGTTTGTATCAAACAGAACGTTTCAGGAATTATTTTATATCAGAAAAGACAAAAAAAAATGCATTGTATACTATGTATTGACATGTGAAAATAGTTTAAATATTAATATGTATTTGATGAATTATTTTGAATCCGTGTGAAATACTATATTTTATGGTTTCCGATTAAGTTCAATGTTAGTACCTCCGCCCTTTATAGCTATAGCTATTGGCCCCCGGAAAACGCACGTTTGCATGCATTCTATCCAACTCTCGTGATTGTTTGCGTTGCCTGCGCCTCTTCCATACGTAAACGGAGCACAGAATTACGCAACATGGTAAACACGTCTCATGTTTGCAAAGCAGGGTCCGGAATCTGGAAGACCCGTACAAACTGAAACACACAATACATACATTAAGATATCTGGTGGCCTCCACTTATTTATCTGGTGGCCGCCACTTCCGTAGATACCAAAAGCTTTGGGTTTTTTTCAATTTAGTTAAAGTTATTTTTCCCCTTTATGATTTAAGCGTATTTATGTCTAACAAAAAGTTAATTAATTTACTATCAATAATTTAAGCTAAAATATGATTATTGCTTACACGATAAAACTGAAGTATAGCATTGTTGTACGATGTGTCAATTAAAAGTGAATACTGAGTGAATTAAATTTTGCTGACTTAAAAAAATCTTATTACAAAGATCCTGTATACCCTGGTTTGGTTTCGTGAGATTTTGATGGGAACAATGTAGTTAGACCTTTTACAAACTGTATAATAATGGTTAATTTGTGTACGTTATTGTAGAAGTTCATAAAAATTAAACTAATTTAAATGGATTTTAAAGGATTCGAATTCATTAGTGAAAACCTATGATAGAAAAGAGTGAGATATGTGAAATGGAGGATCACATCACTTGGAAAGCATGTAACATCTATTTTCACATTGGTCACGTTTCTGTTTTGGTGCATTATTTTCGCAAATACAATCGACTTGGTTATGTGAACATTTGAGATAGGTTCATATATTTGATCACAAGTGATCATTACATTGATTAAAAGTTTGTTTTAGTGAAAATGTTAAGTAGCATGAGTGTAACACTTGAGCACGTATCTATTGGAAACGGTAACGTATAGATATGTTTAAATTTTGAAACGGAGTAACGGTTGAAATAAAAGTGACATCTACCGCTAGCGTACAAAATTTTAGCAGTATAAGTTAAAGCCGCCCTGATGTTTAATTACGTTGGAGTTTTTGTGACGTTGTTTTCAATATAAAAGTTTGTAATAAAGTTACATGCTCAAATTGTGTGGACAGATACGTTTCAAGAACAAATTGTATCCTTGCTCTTTAATTCAACATATCATAATGATTTTTCTTCTCAAATATAGATCAAATTAATAGTAGTTGATCAAAATAAGTACAAGCAACATATCATTTCGATTGAAGACACTGTGAAACTTAATTTGCATCTCTAGCTGGCAAGGTAACATATACGTTACTTACAATATGATACTCAACTTTAAAGAGATACAGGCGAGGTAGTATCTTTGTTGTGTTGCTGAAGAACGAATTGTTTTGTACTGTAGATACATTAGTTGATGAACAAATACTTTTCTAAAACTAAACCCATGCATACGCTGTTCAAAGAATGAAATAAATATTGTTTTTGAATACATTGGTTTTAAATGATTGACAAAATGCCTATTTTCATATACGATCAGAAAAACGTATAAGCATTTGTCGCGGAAATGTCCATTTTTATGACACGTACAGTCTATCTTGAAATCGCGATTTACTGGGGAGTGGATCACGTATCTGTTTTACTGACAATGACCTGTTGGGAATGGACACTTCTGTTTTTAAAACGTGTTAAAAGTAAACAGATCCCTTTTGGTTTATTATCCTACACATGTCACTCTTTTGAGAAAAGATAACAAAATGTTCGCAATGCAAAGTTCCTTTTCCACTTTTACTGTATCTGTATTGGCGCATGATCAGTTAGAATGAAATCCTTTGCAATGAAATAGAACAGATTAAATAATGCATTTGATAAGAACATGACATCAAACACGGACCAATACATTGATAATTTACTTCCGTGCTCCAATATTTCAATATTTTCATATTCATTCATACTGAAGTAGTTATCTACGTACAAGGGCGTTTACGCATGCGTAATCCGAACAGGAAGTTATACAGGTAAATGGTCGAGTGAGCGGACAGGTGAAGTTAGAAGTACCGGACTTGTTTCTATATTTGTAAAACAAGACGGTCGTGTTAATTCGTTCAGAGGAGTTCAATTTATCTCCGGTAATCTTTGATGAGAATTGTGTGTTAATAAGTAAACATATATAGCAACAGATAGTCCAGCTATTCACCGCCGTTCTCCAATTCACCTGCAGCAATCAGATATTTAAAGACACAGTCGCCTCCAGGTAAGTGTGACTTACAGCAGCTGAACTTTTATATACACGTACGTATACGTTCACAGGTGTGTACGAGTGAAGCTCCAGATCACACCTGGGTCTTATTACCTGGTTGTCAATACCTGGTTGTCAGTGAACTGATATGCCATAATCACAGAGGACGAAACAATGCTTGTTGTTGTAGTCAATTGATCCGACACATAACATGCTGAGTTGTGGACCCATGCAGTGACAAATCAAACTAAACAAGACAAGTTTACCGTGTACTATTTTCAATAATATTAGGTCCCTCGGGAGGATGCATAGCCAATAGCCCGAGTTTCCTCAATAGCCCTGCCACCAGACTAAGACATTTTGACAGATAGATGTCAGTGGCGTAGCAAATCTTTTTCGGAGTGTATGCTTACAGGAGCGTCCAAGGCGCGTACGTATAGTGCCGGAGGAAAAGGGGGTATGGGAGGGGGAGAAACAAAATAATTCTGCTTGGCCCTAGAAGCAATCTCTCGTATTCTGTGAAATCCTTTTAGCCTGATTATTGTAAAGCCCGACTTTTTATATGAATAATACTAAAATTTGTACTTCACTAAGTAGTTTTTTATTTACATAAACCTTTCGATATTTTTTTAGGAGTTATCATCATCCTTTTAGCTAAACTGCTATACACTGTTCATGTGTTTCTATTAACTGTCTGAGAATTACCACAGGGGCATGGATCGCTTTACTTGTAATATTAAAAAATAGGGGTCTCCTCTACTAAAAAATTCAGGGGGTAACGGATTTCAGTCTGCCGTTATATCCCTTTGTATTTTTTAGTATAGGAGACCCCTATTTTTTAGTATTACAAGTAAAGCGATCTATGCCCGTTTTTACAATTACTGTGTGAGAATTACCATCAATTTACTCTTAGGTTGTTATATTCACTGTGCATGTGTTTACATTTACTGTGTGAGAATAACCATCAATTTACTCCTGGGTTGTTATATTCACTGTGCATGTGTTTATAATTACTGTGTGAGAATAACCATCAATTTACTCCTGGGTTGTTATATTCACTGTGCATGTGTTTACATTTACTGTGTGAGAATTACCATCAATTTTTCCTAGGTTATATTCACTGTGCGTGTGTTTATATTTACTGTGTGAGAATTACCATCAATTTACTCCTAGGTTGTTATATTCACTGTGCATGTGTTTATATTTACTGTCTGAGAATTACCATCAATTTTCTCCTAGGTTGTTATATTCACTGCACATGTGTCTATATTTACTGTCTGAGAATTACCATCAATTTACTCCTAGGTTATTCTAGGTTCTATTCACTGTGCATGTGTTTATATTTTCTGGTTAGGAATTATCATCATTTTCTAATGTTGTTTTATTCACAATGCCTGTGTTTACTTTTATTATATTGACTGCCTGGGAAAGTACCACATAGAATACCATAGCGGGGTGACAAACAGAAGAATTTCTTTTTAATTTCCTTTAAATATGTATATGACAGTTGTCTTTTTGTATGAAAAAAGGATTGTTGCTCTTTAGCTTGACCCCAGGTATTATTTCACTGTGTGAATGTGGTCATTCATTAGGATTTATAAAAAATCATTTTGAATCATTTATTAAAAAATATATCACAAGAAAAGTAGCATTATATTGTTCCCCATTAAAGCATATTCCGTCTTTGCGTATTGCAGTGTTATCTTCTCTTGAGAGCAGGTATTGATTGTTACGTCACTTGTTTGTGAGAATAACGACATCAATTTTTGAGAAAACGACATCATATTCTCACACAAACCAATGACGTAACAATCATNTCAATACCTGCTCTCAAGAGAAGATGACTCTGCAATACGCAAAGACAGATTAATATAACATATAGTGTACTATTTTTTAAGACAGTTTGTAATATGTAATTACCTTCAGAATATTTCATTGTCTATGATTATTTTTTATTTACACAAATTATGTAATATATTCTTACAAACAAATCTCAATGGATTAAAAATCACTAAATGATTTAAACACAAATAAGTATTATAATCAGATATATAATTTAGTAATTTATTTCAAAATAAATTCTATCAAATAAAAAAAATGTGTACAAGTGATTTTAATTTTACCGAAGTGGCATAATATTTAAGACATATAAGGTAAGATATTTTTTACCTGTATTATTCAGGTGTGAAGTGCTATAAATAAGCCAGTGAATGATAAGCTATCTGAAACTTAAATATTTTACCTATGAGATATGTATTTCTATGTGTGTACCAGTAGATTCCTGAGCCCAAACCTTCTCCGGTAGGGAGTCATATGTACCTGTGTAATTTATATAAACACATACCTGTATAAATATATATAGTCGTGGATAGATAGTGTAGCTATATTAAGATTGATTATAGATAGGTGAAGTGACCTCTGACCTTATGGTAGGACTCGACAGGTAGTAAATAAACCGCTTAGAAGAACAATTTTATGATGGATATAAATTTGGTGTGTACAGATAATACCTTAATGTAAATAGTGATATGTGAAAATATCAATATTTGTAATGACACCATTAGTCAGCATGGGTATTGATTTAGCATGGATACGTAATATTGTGAGGGTAGATCTTACAGACCTTGCAATGATGTCTTGTCTAGCCTAACCCCATCCCCCCACCCCACAGACCTTGCAATGATGACTTGTCCCGCCTCCTCCCCCGTCCCCCCTCTCCTCCCTACCCCAATCCCCACCCTCCTTCCCCACACATTTTCAAAATCCATAAACCCATTATGTTATAGATTCGTTCAAATCCATGTAGTTAAATTTTTTACCCTTGCAGTGAAATTTCATGGGAAGGGGGTGCTGGGGATGGGGAGGTTTTTAGATATATGCTTGAATTTAATAGTTAAAATACTAATCAGTTCATGCGTCCATAGACTTCTACTAAGTTCTTTTAAACTCTGTACACATGGTGAGTTTATCATGCAGGTACAGGTGAATGTTTACGTACCTATATTTATGTTAAACTTATACAGGTTATAACTTTATATCAACAAACCTAGCTACCTGTAAATGTAGACAAGGAAGGTATGTTCAACTATAAATAGGAATCTTGACTTTGACGACATTTTAAATTTAATTGAGAACTTAACAGGTTTCTATCATCCTATACGGGGGACGATGTGTGTGAAAGGATTGAAAACCTGTTTTGAGTCACCGCTGTGTAATCTTGTTTTATAATAAACTGTATGGAGTGGCAGGAGTTCTATATATATATGGTCCTTCCTCCTATTACAAAAACCTAGAGATAGTCAGATTATATCATTCTATATAACTTGGGTGTTGAATTAGAATACTAAAATAGTGACCTGAGGCCCTGATCAAGGATCATACAAGAATCTCTACGTAAGTAAGTACTGCGTGTCCGTCCAACTACTGTTTTTCATTTATAAATTAGATACAGTAATAACCTCCTCATAACTTTGTATTGTATATATATAGAACTATATTGGGACTTCAAGCCAGGTCACAGGGACCTGCAAATTTGTTACAGCTATATTTGGACTTAAAGTAAGGGATTCAGAGTAATTTTACAGGTTTAAGGGGTTAAATCAACTTTCGGTAAAAAGGCCACCAGCCCAAATGATAAGGATATATATGAGAAGGGAGGACATTTTTTAAAGCTCGATCTCCATATCGAAAATTGACCAAGCGTTCTTGCATCAAAACCAAATTTCTAGTTGATGTACAAAATATGGTTTCAGAACCGCGTTGGAAGGATGTTTTGATTGCTTTTCCTCCAAAAACAAGAGTTTCAAAGTTTTTCGTAGTCTGATAGAGGCACTTTTTGCAAATTATTCATGAGGTTGAAATCACCCATGTGCCGAAACATTATTTGGCTGATCATGAGAAATGGCATGTGTTTTTTTGTAGGAATCAGAGACCACGTCTGCAGAAGGAGAATCCATTTTATGTGCTTATATTATATAGTTGTTTTTTGAAAGAAAAAAAATATCCATCTTTCACAGATAGTGTGCATTATTTTGTGAATCAACTAGAAATATGGGTTTTGATTCAAGAAAGCTGGTAGACCGGATCGTAACCCTTAAGCTTGGCTAGCAAAAGATTCATTATAAGCTCCAGCAAAAATTCAGAAAAATTACATTTTAGTGTCAACCCTCTACAGAATGTGTTTGTGTGCTCTATACATGGAGAAAGAATGTTTTGAAAAAAAATAGGCAAGGTGCTGTTGCTTTTTGTTTCACATAACTAAACACAATAGTTTTGTGGTGTATTGTATACACTTTTAGTACACATTATAAGTGAACAATGAGTAAGCCTACAAAGTGTAGCATGCAGGTGATCGCATTACTACAGCTCTGTCTGGTCAAATCCCTCCTATTATAACTCCATGTATAGCAAAGTAGAGGGTCGACCTACCTTCACTACTTTAATGTATGCAAAGTATTGTTAGCTTGATATAGTAATAGCATAAATCAGACCTTTTTCAGAATGTGTTTTCATTATTTGTAATTTGATTGCATTGAAGGACAAGGTTTCTGATATGAATTTTAATGTACATGTATAGATTAAAATTAATATCAGAAACCTTGTCCTTTAATGCAATCAAATTACAAATGATGAAAACACATTTCTGTACATGTATAAATGGCAGGAGAACAAGAAGAAGTGGGTTCTCTTTTAATCTACAAAGCTAACAAGGCTTTGTTGATGCTAAGTACAATTGTACGTGTATAAAAACCAGGATAATTTGTAACTTTTGTAGCAGAGCCTCCCAATAATAACATTCTCAACTCGTTTCAAAAATCTCAGATCAAATGGAAACTCGTGTACGATCCTCTCTCTCTATATATATGGTCTATGAAGCCTTTATGTACCTTTCATATATTTTCTTGTTACATTTGGCATCCAACTAAATATATACTTCCACGATGTGGTGTAGGGTCTCCTATGTCATTCAGGTCAGAGACTTTGTTGAAGGAGAGACGAATATAAAGAACTGGACTTGCGGGCCACTTTCGTGAATTGCGATCCAAACGGTTAGTTAGTCCAACTGTTTATGACATGATGTTGGACCTTAGTTATCTGATGGTGCTTTCAGATGAGCCTTGACAAAACCTTGCAAGGCTTGCATGCATTAACATTTGCAGGTCCGCCAGGATTTATACTGGAAAATGTTTCATTTAAAATCGGGAAAAACGGATGTTCCGCATAAACCAATATGCCCTAGCAAGGTAGCTGAGTTGTTTAGTTGTCCCAGGTTCATGTTCTTGTCATCCTCGATATACAGGGGTTACGCACTTACCATAATCATAAACTAGACTCTGAATACGGCTTGGAACTCTACACGTCAGAATCTCCTCAACGTGTCAAAGCGACGCTATTGTGATTTCAGCGTGGGGTTTGTTGTGTCTAGAACCACGAGTGTCTTATCAGTGATCACAAGTTGTTGTTACAATTGAACCGTACCAGTTTGGTCTAATTAACCAATTGTCATTTTGTAATTGCGTTGCTGTTTTTATCAGTATTGTAAAATTTGAAAGGTTTTACATGACCTAAATCTACCTGTTGATGCAGATTTTAAAGAAACAACACAGACACAAATAAATGTTTTTTTAACTTTCGTTTTTTTCTCTCCAAACGACTCACTTTTCCACCTGCAAAAAGGGGGGGGGGTGCTTAATGGCAGGCACCCACCCTGTTCCTAGGACATTTACATGAGTTGGGAGGGGGCTTATTTGCGGGAAGGGGCTTATTTGCGAGACGGGGCTTATTGCCGGTAAAATATGGTACTATCAGTGCAGAAAGCGTAAAGTGAGCATAAAACCCCTTGATTTCGAGGATGTATCCAAGCTGGTCTTTTTCCCCTATTTTAACATTTACGATACAAATGTATTTCGTCAAATCAAAAGCTTTTCAGATGTTTTACATATGACAGTGATCAGCTGTTCTGCTGTAATCTGAGTTGGCCAAATAACTACCTTTACTTTGTAGTCAAGAGCATGATGGTCTGATTCTGATGCATCTTGATTTTTGGTATATGACAGCAGTATGCATGGTCTTCATTGTAAACTATGAAGATGCTGTAATTACAGAATGTTCATGCTGATGGTGTTGCCATGAAAATTGATTCTGGCATCTGTGGAATATAACATATAAATAGATGGTGTTGTCATGGAAATTGATGTTGTTGTCATGGAAATTGATGTTGTTGCCTTGGAGATTGATGTTGTTGTCATGGAAATAAATGTTGTCATGGAAATTGATGTTGTATTCATGTATATTGATGTTGTTGCCATGGAAATTGATGTTGTTGTCATGGAAATAAATGTTGTCATGGAAATTGATGTTGTATTCATGGATATTGATGCTGTTGCCATGGAGATTGCAGATATTGTTGCCATGGATATATCACTTTCACTCCCACATTGTTTTAAAAAATATATAATTTGTCAGCTGTTACCTATATATATAGCTACACCTGCTGCCTCATCATTCAGTAATTAAGTTAGCAGTAAAACTTGTCAATAAAATATCAACAGGATGCATGCTGTGCATCTTCAGAAGAACGTTTTATTCATAATTTTCATTCATATGAAATATGAGAGTTCATTTAATCTTGGACACCTGAGTTAGTTCGATAATGAAACAATTTTACCTGGTAATAACAATCATGTATTCATCTCGGATTATAAGAGAATCTCAAACAAAGCCCCATTGCACTGTATACAATTTTTTTTATTGAATAATTATAAGCTTCAGCAAGTTTTATAAAAATCAAGAATATTATATAATGTATTTGAGATTGTTTCTTATCATATATATATACCCGCGAACCACTACTTCTTACTACCAGGCCAGTGCCAAATTCAACAAAACTTTGTATAACATGAACATAAGTAATAGTTTTTTTTAAGTCGGGCAAATGTTTAATTTTCTTTGCTAATTAAAAGGCTAATGTTTCTGTTTGAAAAAAATTGCACTCTGTTTGTCCGTCCATCCTTCCTTCCGTCTTAATTCTGTCCATCCCAAAAGTTTGTCCGGGGTATATATTAATAGTGTAACTTTAATATTTCACCTGGAGTAACCTGATTTTGTAATTATTGCAAGCACATCTTTGGATGGCGAGTGTCATGTATAAAAAGTAGGTTACTGAGACCTATGGTTTGACCTTTGACCTCAACGTTTGAAAAAGTTTGTTTGGGACATATCTTCATTCTGGGATTTTCTGAGTGTCAAGTACGAAAAGTCGGTCAGTATCCTGAGATAGGTGTACATCTCCATAAATAAAGAAATCATTTAACTGATGGGGGATCTATGTATTGCCTTACTTTGCCTTGTTTTCATGAGCCTGCAGGTGTTCAAAAGGGTGATTGAAATCTGTACTCATTTACATTTTTTTTTTAAATTTCCTTCAGAAACTGATTTCTATCCGTTCTGCAGTATTTGATACAATATTTTGTTCTAACCTTCAGCCTTGACCTGCTATATCATTCCATTCTATAAGTCGCCATTGTGATTATAATGTTTGTGTAGCACCTAGCAACAAAGCGATGTACCTGGATGACACACGGTTGTACACAACTTTGAACCCTGAAGTAACCTACTTACATGTATATGGTTAGATTCTGTGGCTCATGCAAGACTTGGTGAACTTTTGATAATATCTGGAAGCATGCTATATGACTCACACAGAGGAGAATCTTCCATCGAGTTTGTAGAACTTTTAGCATTTATTAAGAATCAAGCATACCGTATATATCGTCAATAAGCCCATGCTTGATAATTATAATAAGCCCACCAAAATATATTGCAGTTAGGGTGATATACAAATTAACAAAGCTTTTTCATTGTCAAGTTATTAAATATATCCTGCTTTTAGTCACAGATTATGTGTTGTTTTTTTTGCAGGATAAATACGGTAATAACAGAAATTATATTAAGAAATCATGGAAAAATACCATATTTTAGTGTTTATAGCTTTAAAGACCTGTCCGGGGTTTCCTACTAACTTTAGATTTACTTAATTGTACCCCATCGTCTTCCTGTTTGTTGACTGTTTACTCTGAGATAATTTCTGCCATGTTCATTCAGGGAAAAATGAGATACAAATTGACCGGGTGTCGTTTGTAAAATGTATTGTGTGGTTGTCTAACAAATTTATAAGAGGAAGTAAATACAATATTTTGATTGGTCGGTCAGGAGTTTTTTCTGTTGTCTAATCGATACATATTATCTAGAGTACGTGCCTGTTAATTTGGTATTGTAGTATCATCCCTTTCCTCCATTATTACATAATCCTACTAGAATTATAGGAGTTACATTGCTTTGCTTTGTTCATAAACACCAGAGTATGATATGTATAACAGTGATTTCCTTAGTGAAATCTGTATAGTTATCTAAATAATCCTTTTAATTCATTCAACCCTACATATTTAAACTGGACTTGTCCAGTCTATGATATTAGACAAAATTGTTATTCATAAAGACGGTATCATTATCTAGATCTCTGGTCAGTGTTGTCATATGACATTATATGTTGTGTGACCCCATTAACTATGGACATTGTTGTCATAAGACATAAGTTGTGTGACCCCATTATCTATGGACATTGTTGTCATAGACATAAGTTGTGTGACCCCATTATCTATGGACATTGTTGTTGTAAGACATAAGTTGTTGTGTGACCCCATTATCGATGGACATTGTTGTCGTACGACATAAGTTGTGTGACCCCATTATCTATGGCCATTGTTGTTGTAAGACATAAGTTGTTGAGTGACCCCATTATCTTTGGACATTATTGTCGTAAGTCATAAGTTGTGTGACCCCATTATCTATGGAAATTGTTGTCATAGACATAAGTTGTGTGACCCCTTTATCTATGGACATTGTTGTTGTAAGACCTACGTTGTGTGACCCCATTATCTTTCGACATTGTTGTTGTAAGACATAAGTTGTTGTGTGACCCCATTATCTTTGGACATTATTGTCGTAAGACATAAGTTGTGTGACCCCATTATCTATGGACATTGTTGTCGCAAGACATAAGTTTTGTGACCCCATTATCTATGGACATTGTTGTCGTAAGACATAAGTTGTTGTGTGACCCCATTATCTATGGATATTGTTGTTGTAAGACCTACGTTGTGTGACCCCATTATCTATGGACATTGTTGTCGCAAGACATAAGTTGTGTGACCCCATTATCTATGGACATTGTTGTTGTAAGACATCAGTTGTTGTGTGACCCCATTATCTATGGACATTGTTGTTGTAAGACCTACGTTGTGTGACCCCATTATCTTTGGACATTGTTGTTGTAAGACATAAGTTGTTGTGTGACCCCATTATCTTTGGACATTATTGTCGTAAGACATAAGTTGTGTGACCCCATTATCTATGGACATTGTTGACGATCGTCTGTCGGTAGACCCAAACATCACATTCGACATAGAACTTTTTGGTTTTTCATTGTTAAGTAACAAAACAGTTGTTTCATGCCTTATCAGTCAACAGTCAAAACCATTTTCCCTCGGAGTTGGGACCCACCAAATGAACTGTTTCCCTCGGCCTGCGGCCTCGGGAAACAGTTCATCTGGAGGGTCCCAACTCCTCGGGAAAATAGTTTTGATCGTTGACTGATAAGACCCCATTATGAGGGACAGTGTTGTCATAAGACATAAGTTGTTGTGTGACCCCATTATCTATGGACTTTGTTGTCATAAGACATAAGTTGTTGTGTGACCCCATTATGAGGGACAGTGTTGTCATAAGACATAAGTTGTTGTGTGACCCTATTATCGAGGGACAGTGTTGTTCTAAGACATAAGTTGTTGTGTGACCCCGTTATCTATGGACAGTGTTGTCATAAGACATAAGTTGTTGTGTGACCCCATTTTAAGGGACAGTGTTGTCCTAAGACATAAGTTGTTGTGTGACCCCGTTATCTATGGACAGTGTTGTCATAAGACATAAGTTGTTGTGTGACCCCATTATCTATGGACATTGTTGTCGTAAGACATAAGTTGTGTGACCCCATTATCTATGGACATTGTTGTAGTAAGACATAAGTTGTGTGACCCCATTATCTATGGACATTGTTGTTGTGAGACATTAGTTGTTGTGTGACCCCATTATCTATGGACATTGTTGTCGTATGACATTAGATGTTTTGTGATCATAATTACTGAGTATTATAAGAAAGTGTTATCATGTGACCTTTTGTTATTAGATGTTGTGCGACCCCGGCTAGGATGTTTAGTGACCGATATGGACACTGAAGTCAAATGACCTATAGCTCTTATATATATGTTTTTAATTTAGATGTATAAACAAACATTAATATTTAACATTCAATGTTGTGATGGGCAATTAGTTTAATATCCGCGCTCCCAATCAATATCATACAAACACAGTCACGGAGTCGACGATAATATCACTATCTATGACTGTCAATATAGATATATACTGGAGGTGTTAACTGTCTAGATCAATTGTAAACCTGCCAGGTATTGTGAGAGGTACATGTAGGTAAGTGACCTTTCTATATATCATACCTATACTACCAGCTGGTAGTGAAAGAGTTTAATATGATAGAAGGTTTCTAATTAGCATTCAGGAAATGTCAATACAGGTATATAAATTCTCACCTGATGTTGTAAACATACAGGTGTTGACCTTTCATGTACACCTGGCGCAGGTAATTATAATTGGGATTGTTTTATGACTTTGTATAATTGTCAGAGATGATGTAGTTATATATGAACCATTACGTACAATGTAACACACTGTACAGGTATATATATCAATATCACCTGTACATTTGTTTGTGATGTGGATTCACGAACCATACTGACGATTGAGTCCTATAAGTTTATACATGTATTGTATACTGTAAACTGGGAAATGTTTGCTGCAGTTTCACTTTGGCCATTTTCAGTCTCTGTAATATGAACGCAAATTTATCATTACAGCGTATATTAGTAAATAACATGATATGTATACCAGTAGTAATAAGATATGAAGGGCGAAGTTAACACTCGGTGAATATGGATTTTAACGGTGAAGGTCGAACACTTGTGTTGGCAAAAGCTTCTCAGTATACAGTATAAACATTTCACTTTGACGGAGCCAGTAATCTAGATCAGTCAAATTAGAAAACGAAAATAGATCAAAAGAAGATAATCAAGCATATATCCGGGTATATACAGGGTATATGCAAAATTATTTAAAAAAAGAATTAATTTAGATTTTGTCATTGATTAGACACTTGTTGGTAGAAATTTAATTAAATGATTGATTTTAATGCATTTCTTCATCGCATGTGTTTTTTGTTTCCTCAGGCGATGTGACAGAGTTAATTATCTCCTCCTAGAAACACACAGTACAGGATGGTTGGATGCGGTTGCCATGGCAGTAAGTAGATCTTCACTTGAAGATTACTGGACAGAGTTCCATGATATAGAGAGTACCAAAGATCCTGATGAGGAGGAAGAAGAGGATGAACTCCCCAAAACCCCGGATGGTACGGTATTATTTTCTGTCAAATAAAACCATATTTTCAAAGTTTTGCTTTATACACGAACAATGTACATATAAAATGTGTGGTAACATTTTAAGAGCGACTGGTCCCTTTATCATGCAATGACTGAGTGAGTGATTTGTATTGTTTTAACCTGTACAACGATGTGAGGGAATTGTTCATTTCTTAAGTCACTCGACGCAAAGTGTTGGCCTATTGATAGACAGCATATACACACCATACCAAATAGGTGTATATGGTAGGGTGTAGATCTAGCCCCCTCCCCTGTTCTGTCAGTATCGGGTCATACAGATGACTCAACTGGTGTCCCCCTTCATCTCTGTTCATGTTTTCAGTATTCTATTCAATACAGTATGTAAAGCTTTGATATTACATGTTTCCAAACTGATGAATCTTATTTAATATATGTTATAAAAAAAGCATATTTTGACAAAATATGATACTTTGGGGATCTGGCAATAAGACATGATATTAAGAGGAATTTACATCAATGAAATGACACAAAACTATATATTGTCCATACATGTGTTTTAAATATAATAACTAAGGATAAATGATCCAAATATATTTGTGTAGAAACTAAAAACAACGGTAGTGTTCTTGGGCAAATCCTATGGTGGATACACTAGAACTCTTCAATGATAAAACGTAATAAAAAACATTTACCACAAGAATAGTTTAATTGAGATCTTTGCTTCTCGTATACATGTTTCGGCTTGCTATGTAATTGGCATCAAGCCCTGATGATGGTCGTATATTGCAGACTGAAATATGTACTATATTTATCCAGCAATAAGCCCATGCTTGGTAATAAGCCCACCAACATATATTGTGTTTAGTGTAAAATGGCAACAAAAACTTTTTCATTGTCCTGTAATAATTAGTCCACAAATGTCTGTCTGTCTGCACTAAGGTTAAGAAGAATGGTTAAGCTCAGTTTCAAGTTATTAATCATCCCTGACATCAACATAACGTGCAATTTGGCTTATGGATCTTAAGGATGTTTATCATATGCAATGCTTCAGATGCTACTTCTGACCTAGATTTTCTGCTTGACTGACCAGGTTAAAAAGATTGGGTAAGGTCAGACCCCATCTGCACTTATAATGGCTTCTTGTTTAACATTATATTGATGAAATGTGACATTAAATAGCATGATATAAAGTGACATGTGATATAAAGAGACTTGTTATTAAGTGGAATCTGATGTATCAAACTGCTGTTGTGTCAATACAAGTATCTATATTGTGGAGTTTTCTCTGGCAATACTGTAGTATAGATATCTATATTGTGGAGTTTTCTCTGATAGTTAAGTGTATTTCATTGACAGGGGAACAGGAGGCTAGATGGCTGAAGGAGGTTGGCTTGGATGCTGTCGTTAATCGAATCAAAGGTAGGCTGCCCTATATCTTGTGTATTTGAAGATTTGAAAAATCATAAATAGAGGATCTGTTACAAGTTTCCCTTCATATTAGATTTATGATACAAGTTTTGGATTTTTCATGTTTGCGAGCCTCTAGCGAGCAAATATGATAAATCCATATTGAGTGTCATAAGTCTTTTATTAAGGGAAACGTATGACAGATTCTTTTTATCATATAATACAAAGTAAACCGATAATTGTGATCTGAAAAGAAAATTTGCACTTTGTCGCCTCTGAAACGATGAAAATTGCGTCCGCTTCACGATGCCGTGACGTCACATTGATTGTTCCTATTCAATTGTGACGCCATTTCCGGAGTGATATTACACACGTTACATAAACATAATTTATGTGATGGCTTTATGACACTGTATCACAGGTTATTCATATGGTAGATATATATTGACATTCATCCAATTAATATATTCATTATTTTGTCGACCTGAAGTGTCCCTTTGGGGTTGTTATAATTGCTTGAATGCCCTCATCCCTTACAGTTAGGCATATATATACTGTATGTATAAGAAAATGTCCATAAAATATATTGTTTTTGTATCGTCTTTCATTTCCTAGATTAATCGTTAAATTGTTGCGATGAGAATAGAGTACATACAAGAATTACACATAGAGTTACTGCCATGTACAATACAAACACATGTGTACAATCAGAGAGCGGATATTGATACAATTTTTGCTTCACTTCCATAAGATCTTAAGGATCTCAACTTTTAATTGACATAGATGGACATGGGTTGACCGATGATGAAATGGAGGCTGTCACGGCGACCTTGACCTCCAGTCAGGCTGCTGTTGTGAAGCGACGTGTGGACACTCTCAGTACTACGATGCGTAAACGACAGAAGCAGAACAAAACTGATGTTCGGGATATCTTCCCGAGCCAGGAAACAGTCAACGGGGTCTGTACCTGTAGAAAATACCCAGTTTGTGCATGGATTAAGGTTTTCAAAAAGTAGGATTGGAATGCAGTAATTAATTAACATATTTAAGTCTGTTCAAAGTATGTGTGAAAATTGATATACAGTTACTGAGTAAATTCACTATTACCTTCTTTTCTTTCAAATGTATGTGAAACATCAGAATTTACCGTATGACAAGTTTAAACATGAGTTGTGATAATAAACTTACATCAAGTGTAAAAGGAGATGTTTGAAAATAGATTATATCACTCATGTAATAGTTTTGCTAAGGATTTGTTTAACAAAATACACTTACTTGATTTTGCTCAATTAATGCTGTAATGAAGCCTATTCATTTGACTTTTTGACACTTTATATGCTGGGTGTCCCGTCTCTGTGAGAAAACTAACTTCCTTCACACGCATTGCTTGCGTAAATTATAATACGTGTACAATTTTTTTTTAAATTTTTGGTCAAAATTACGAAAAAAAAAAGCCTGGATCAATAACCCATTATACAGTATGTATCACTTGATTTTCATCAGAGGTCAATGGATTCTACAATAAGAATGTTTGACAAAAGCCTTTGTATGGCATTAAAAAGTATAAGTGAACTTTGTGAAACACTAGTTCAGTAATGTATCTGAAGCTTACATGCAGAACTTGAGAAATTTAACGATATAGAGTAATACTATGTGCATTGATATACAAATAAGGTTTTTATAGATAGATGTACAGGGTGTAATAGCTGTAGTTCTGTGTTCTGATTAAGCTTTGGTTTTGATTCAGAGCTTTTATGGCAGTCCAGGATCTTTCCATCGACTATCAGGCGGGTCTATTGGGGAAGGGCAGACAACTCATGACCATGTGCGACATGGTAGTAAGCCAAAGGAGAGATCATTCATGAAGAGGGGAGGTTACTCTATGTCTGGGAGGAGGACAGACGAGGCTGTGAGCCCTGATCAAACAGGTAAGACAGTTTCCCTGTCCACCTGCTGGATAAACACTAAAGATTTCCACTGTGGTTTTGTTAATAGAACTCACACAACGAAGCTCGCATTTGCATTATCCTGGTTGAAATAGTTCAGGTGGTGCAGAAATATTCCACGATAAATGAACACACTTTGACTGAACAGTAGGCAGAGCTAAAAAGGCCTAATATTTTTTTCTTTAAAATAATGCTCAAACTGTAAATTTGAAACTGCTCAATTTTTTTTTTTACAATATGTTATACTGTATTCCATTTTTCATAAAAGAAAGACAATTAATGACTCACTGTATTAGAAAAGTGAAGTATAACTGTATTTGCCACACCTAGGGATAGAGATGCTGAGTGTCCATCCTAAGGGAACATACCACCGCCCTGTAGGGTCGAGGCTTTCTGGTGGCAGCCTGCCGTCGATATCCGACCACGAGGACATCATGTTTGAACTGAAACCGGATGATTCTACTCATCAGAGTCGGGGCCAGCAGAGGGTACGTACGAGTCAATACTGAGTCAGATGATACATTGGAACCCACTCATTTTAATCCCTTTGCAAAAGAAAAGTATTATAAAAACCGGGATATTATAACAGACAGCATGATTTTAGGTTGCCTATATCAGAAGTGAAACCCTGTACAATCGTCATTCCTACTGTGGAGCAAGAGGTAGAGATGGAAATAAAAGGAAATAATGATACTGACAATATACAATATACTGGGAAATTTTCGCTATAGTTGTCAGAGCGTTGGTATATAACAATCTGAGTTTCAGTGTCAGAAATGTGGGGGTCAATCCTGGTCTAGCTGGATTTTTTTTCCGCTGATCAGAACACTGTTACTGTGTTATTGACTATTTTTGTTTATTTCATCTTGAATTATTTTAATTGTCTTAAAAGTCCAATAAAGTATGGGTTTTCCTTTCAGTATTGGTTAATTAATGCTTGAATTATGCAGAAAAAACAGTTTCACACTTTTGGCAGGAATCCTTAAGGTCATCTATGATTTCATAAACTTATATTTGTTTGTTAATTTATTTCATTGTTATGCTTACTGTCATCATGTCTTATTGCAATGAAAACTTTATAATTCTTTTAACTTTTGCTTTCTAGCTTGTGTATCACCAGGGATCCCAGCAGAAAACTGGAGATAATTTACCAGTAAGGTTTTAAATTTTACCTTAAACAATTGTTATCATAATAATATTTGTGAAAATCGTTTTTATGCAATAGATAAACTTAATGACTATAAGTCTCTCCAGGCTTGAGAAGTAAGTTTATTGTCTCAGTTTAATTAATTTGAATACTGTGAGTTTTATTTTTACAAATAAAAAACTGTTTGCCTGTTGGAGCTCAATGGTTCAAGCTTCACTTAAGGATAAGGGTGTCAATAAATGTCATTATATTCCTGTTTTGACATTGGCTGCGGTGGCCAAGTGAGTAAGGCGTTTGCCATCTGCTACCACTAGCCCTCCACCACTTGGTCGCAGGTTCGATCGAGGCCTTCGTGGGGCAGTCACCAGATACTGGCCGTAGGTCCATGGTTTTTCTCCAGGAACTTCAGCTTTCTTCCAACACCAAAACCTGCCACGTCCATAAATGACCATAACTGTTAATAGGACAAAAAACACAAACAAACAGACAAACAATCAAACAAAACTTGTTTTGACAGAATTTGTTTTGTTGTGGTGTCCAGTGTGCATCTGATAACAATTCAAAGCAGAATATCTACCAGGGAGGGAGAGGGGTGTATACTCGCGAACCTTGATTTATGCATTTCATTCACCCCTGAAAACACATTTGAACTCTTCCAATTCCAAGGTTTGAATAGTTCATTATGAAATTTCAGAGGTGAATGAGTTAATTGTTCAGTAAATTATGTTACTTTTCTTTGGTATTCCTGTTTTTATTGATTGAGTATACTACGAAGTTTGCTTAGCGTAGAATCGCACACTTTCCTTATATGTCTGATTTTTCATTAATCTATTTAATTGAATCTAATTTCTCTTTGTACGGAATAGGATTTCTCCTTATATTTGTTTTTAATATTTACACAATCAGTAAGTATATACAAAAATATGTATAAGACTAAACTGTATTGAAAAAAGATCTGAAACTAAAACAAAATATAAAAAAGAAATACCTGTTTTTAAAATTTACACAACCAGTATTTCTATTTACAGAATTTTACACTTGTACACGATAAGCTTGGCGTGACACAAATGAGTGACCTCAGTGCTAGTGACATGTCCCAAATAAGGTCACTGGCTCTCTTAGAACTCACCTCAATGTTTGATAATCATAACATCACCTACAGGCATCGAAAGGCAAAGAAAAGGGTGAAAGGTACGTGATGTGTCGGTCCCTCCTCAGTGATAGAGTTTTGCCAGTTTAAAGACAAATAGAAGCAGCTGCTTCCACTGCAAAAAAAAAGCATTTTATTTTCCTAAAAAGAAGCAGAAAAAAAGGAATATTTTCCACATTTCATTAAAAATATTTCTAAATATTTTCATAATTCATGTAAGCTGCTGTAAAATTTAGGATGGATATAAGACTCTTTCATGCCCAGGGGTGTAGGACAGGGAAATTTCACCTGAGGGTTTTTCAAATTTGGTAAAACCCAGGCCTTAATTTGCTAAAGGTTTTACCAAATTTGAAAATCCAGAGGGTGGAGTTCCTCCTTCCTACACCCCTTGAGCATGAAAGAGTTTCTTTATCTCATTACAACTACCAGGATAAGCTATGAAACCAAGAAAATGCATTTGGACTTAAGCTACCATTTTGAAAACATCAATTTTTCCCCAGAGCTTTTTTGACAAAAACTTATATGTCATTGATCGTAAAAGGTTTTAATTTCGTCACATTGCTTTTTCCGCATTGGGGCATCAGAATTTTCCGAATTCGTGATGTCACGTCATTGTTGAGCCATTGTGATGTCATGTCACATGAAATGGGGTATCAGATAGATATTACCTCCTCTCCTTTCTTACCCTGGACGGCTCTATCTTACCCTGGACAGCTCTATCTTACCCTGGACAGCTCTATCTTATCCTGGACAGCTCTATCTTACCCTGGACGGCTCTATCTTACCCTGGACAGCTCTATCTTACCCTGGACAGCTCTATCTTACCCTGGACAGCTCTATCTTACCCTGGACAGCTCTATCTTACCCTGGACAGCTCTATCTTACCCTGGACAGCTCTATCTTACCCTGGACAGCTCTATCTTACCCTGGACAGCTCTATCTTACCCTGGACAGCTCTATCTTACCCTGGACAGCTCTATCTTACCCTGGACAGCTCTATCTTACCCTGGACAGCTCTATCTTACCCTGGACAGCTCTATCTTACCCTGGACAGCTCTATCTTACCCTGGACAGCTCTATCTTACCCTGGACAGCTCTATCTTACCCTGGACAGCTCTATCTTACCCTGGACAGCTCTATCTTACCCTGGACAGCTCTATCTTACCCTGGACAGCTCTATCTTACCCTGGACAGCTCTATCTTACCCTGGACAGCTCTATCTTACCCTGGACAGCTCTATCTTACCCTGGACAGCTCTATCTTACCCTGGACAGCTCTATCTTACCCTGGACAGCTCTATCTTACCCTGGACAGCTCTATCTTACCCTGGACAGCTCTATCTTACCCTGGACAGCTCTATCTTACCCTGGACAGCTCTATCTTACCCTGGACAGCTCTATCTTACCCTGGACAGCTCTATCTTACCCTGGACAGCTCTATCTTACCCTGGACAGCTCTATCTTACCCTGGACAGCTCTATCTTACCCTGGACAGCTCTATCTTACCCTGGACAGCTCTATCTTACCCTGGACAGCTCTATCTTACCCTGGACAGCTCTATCTTACCCTGGACAGCTCTATCTTACCCTGGACAGCTCTATCTTACCCTGGACAGCTCTATCTTACCCTGGACAGCTCTATCTTACCCTGGACAGCTCTATCTTACCCTGGACAGCTCTATCTTACCCTGGACAGCTCTATCTTACCCTGGACAGCTCTATCTTACCCTGGACAGCTCTATCTTACCCTGGACAGCTCTATCTTACCCTGGACAGCTCTATCTTACCCTGGACAGCTCTATCTTACCCTGGACAGCTCTATCTTACCCTGGACAGCTCTATCTTACCCTGGACAGCTCTATCTTACCCTGGACAGCTCTATCTTACCCTGGACAGCTCTATCTTACCCTGGACAGCTCTATCTTACCCTGGACAGCTCTATCTTACCCTGGACAGCTCTATCTTACCCTGGACAGCTCTATCTTACCCTGGACAGCTCTATCTTACCCTGGACAGCTCTATCTTACCCTGGACAGCTCTATCTTACCCTGGACAGCTCTATCTTACCCTGGACAGCTCTATCTTACCCTGGACAGCTCTATCTTACCCTGGACAGCTCTATCTTACCCTGGACAGCTCTATCTTACCCTGGACAGCTCTATCTTACCCTGGACAGCTCTATCTTACCCTGGACAGCTCTATCTTACCCTGGACAGCTCTATCTTACCCTGGACAGCTCTATCTTACCCTGGACAGCTCTATCTTACCCTGGACAGCTCTATCTTACCCTGGACAGCTCTATCTTACCCTGGACAGCTCTATCTTACCCTGGACAGCTCTATCTTACCCTGGACAGCTCTATCTTACCCTGGACAGCTCTATCTTACCCTGGACAGCTCTATCTTACCCTGGACAGCTCTATCTTACCCTGGACAGCTCTATCTTACCCTGGACAGCTCTATCTTACCCTGGACAGCTCTATCTTACCCTGGACAGCTCTATCTTACCCTGGACAGCTCTATCTTACCCTGGACAGCTCTATCTTACCCTGGACAGCTCTATCTTACCCTGGACAGCTCTATCTTACCCTGGACAGCTCTATCTTACCCTGGACAGCTCTATCTTACCCTGGACAGCTCTATCTTACCCTGGACAGCTCTATCTTACCCTGGACAGCTCTATCTTACCCTGGACAGCTCTATCTTACCCTGGACAGCTCTATCTTACCCTGGACAGCTCTATCTTACCCTGGACAGCTCTATCTTACCCTGGACAGCTCTATCTTACCCTGGACAGCTCTATCTTACCCTGGACAGCTCTATCTTACCCTGGACAGCTCTATCTTACCCTGGACAGCTCTATCTTACCCTGGACAGCTCTATCTTACCCTGGACAGCTCTATCTTACCCTGGACAGCTCTATCTTACCCTGGACAGCTCTATCTTACCCTGGACAGCTCTATCTTACCCTGGACAGCTCTATCTTACCCTGGACAGCTCTATCTTACCCTGGACAGCTCTATCTTACCCTGGACAGCTCTATCTTACCCTGGACAGCTCTATCTTACCCTGGACAGCTCTATCTTACCCTGGACAGCTCTATCTTACCCTGGACAGCTCTATCTTACCCTGGACAGCTCTATCTTACCCTGGACAGCTCTATCTTACCCTGGACAGTTCTATCTTACCCTGGACAGCTCTATCTTACCCTGGACAGCTCTATCCTACCCTGGACAGCTCTTTCTTACCCTGCATGGCTCTATCTTACCTTGGACAGTTCTATCTTACCCTGGATGGCTCTATCTTACCCTGGACAGCTCTATCGTACACACAAGGAAATGAGAGAGAGAAAAAACAGCTACTCAAGTGGAAATATAATTTCTACACAGTCAATTTTCGTTATTACAAACTTTCATATCGTAAATACTGTAAGCATACATATTTAAGTGGTGGTAATAAAACTTTTTGTGCTTTATTTCGAAATATTTCATAAAGCGCTTAATAAATAAATGCACCAATTGAAGTTTATGGATGCGTTGTTCTCTAATACAAGATACATATTTTGTGGAAGCATCATTTCACTAATGCATTTATATGTGTTAAAACATTTCAATGTCCTAAAATTTGAGGTCATTAAAATAAACACATTTGCAATACTTCAAGTTGCCCTCTACAATTGGCCCCAAATCCATCAGTCAGGTGTTGCACTGATTAATAAAAAATTGCATCAATAATTTAAAACAATCTTTAAAAGTCATATACATGAATTACCACAATTCATATTACTATTTTCGACAGGACATAACACAGTTATACTTATGACATCTGGTTGCTGGGATGCATATTTCGTTTCCTGTCTGTTTCAGATCATGGTCTATTTGGTGTTCCCTTACAAGCACTTTTAGAAAATGACCGGAAAATAGATTCTCGAGTCACCACCCCAATCATCTTTCATGATGTAAGTCTGATAATGATGATATTTATTTCACCTGCCCTAAAGGACTTAAGGAGATGATTCGGACTATCGGTTTTGTTCAAACGAATGACCTTGACCCACTTTCATTTCCACAGCAGTAATTTAATGCATTAAAAATTGATCACCAACTTCTTAAGAATAACAAGCGGCCTAGGGTGATGATATTTTACTTTACGATAAAGGTGATAAGGATCATGTTAGATGTTGAACAACTTCTGATGAATAACAAGCGGCCTAGGGTGATGATATTTTACTTTACGATAAAGGTGATAAGGATCATGTTAGATGTTGAACAACTTCTGTTGAATACACAAGAGGTTTGAAGTCATGATATTCAACCTGTTACTTGCTTGGATGAAGGACTATTCTTTTTTTTTTATCAAGGTACTATTAGGCCAAATAAAATTAATTAATTGGTTCTGAGACAGGCCAATATTTTTCAAAAGATATGCAGCAGGGTGGAATTTGACATGGCAAAAACGAGACGAGGGCGATTTTTTTTTATTGTGTAGTTTGTAAAACGTTCATTGTGGGCATTACCTTGTCTTTTTATAGTTGTGTAGAGACCCACCATAGAGCAAGCCTCCGAAAATCCCCCCACGGTGTTCCAGACGAGAATCACAGCCCCCCCATTCCGAAATGAGCGCCATTTGTACACAAGACTTATAAGTCATAATCATTTTAACGCCTGTATATCAATCCTTATCTTTATTCAAACGTTTTTCGGGACTTGGGTGACTTAAGAGTAAAAACGACATGCGGACCAATTTTTCGGATTTTTTTAAAAGACAGCTGGCGCATTCACAATTTTTTTGTTATTACTTTCACAATAAAATTGGCAATGCGGTTCCCTAAAATAAAATGCGCGCGGGCCTGAGAACCAAGTTATCAATTTTTTTGGCCTTATAAGGACCACAATATTTGTGTATCCAAAGAATTTACCCTCAGTTGGGTATTTTTTGCTAGTAATTTTTTTATCTATAGACTCAACTTCCTAGAGATCCATGTTTGTATAACACTGGTTAGAGTATGTAGATGTATTTTGGCCAGGGTTCTGTGTAATAAGCTCTTGACATGAAGTATTTTGTGTATTGATTGACGTTGCGGCATGCTAATTTAAATTTATCATGTTACTTATAAAAGTTTAATTATATCCACAGATTATCCAGTTTATCGAGGGTCACTGTCTAGAAACAGAGGGTATTCTCCGAGTACCAGGCTCCACTGGTAGGATAAAGGTATACTAGATAAGGAATTGATAAAAAATGGACGAATATTTGAAGATTTGTATAAATTACATTGAAAAGTGACCATGTCCTGGAAAAAATTGCCTAAATCTCATGTTTTCNCCTGGAAAAAATTGCCTAAATCTCATTTTTTAAAAAAAAAAAAAAAAAAAAATTTAAAAAATTTAAAAAAAAAATCTTCCTGAAAAGTAAGTATTTTCATTAAACATGTTGGAAGGTTCATGGTTGCTTCTTGATTATCTAAAAATGGACTTTAAATGTTGACAAGCTTTTATTAAAGTGCATCTATGATTTAACAACTCACTCTGGCACCATGACCACTAAATGTATTCTGACTAAAATGGACGCCCTACCAGATACAGAAAACTGTTTTTCTCAAATGTTTGCTCAATTCATGTTAACTTACAATGAGCATGCACATTTTATAATTAATAATTCAAATTTTTTGAAGTTTTGAACGATTCTATAATTCACTAAACTTGTTCTTGTTTAATTTGTCAAGCAACATTACATGTTATTTAATCTACCTAAAAAGTATAAATACTTTCATGTTGTCCCCAATGTAGGTGAAACACCAAACGTACAATCACACGTCAATGCAGATATCTATTTCTACAAATTACAGTAAATACATGTGATCTACAACGTAAACAATAAGTAACGCTGTGGTAACTACACTGTACCACTTGGACAATTCAGTTCTAAGGATGCTGATTTGATAGTGGATAATCTTATCCTATTATTGATTAAACAATACATTTTTAGGTCACCTGAGACAAAGTCTCAGGTGACCTATTGCGATCGCCTTTTGTCCGTCGTCCGTCGTGCGTCCGTAAACAATTTACATTTTCGACTTCTTCTCCGAAACCCCTGAACCAATTTCAATGAAATTTTGCAGGGACCTTCCATGGACAAAGGTCAACAAAAATAGTTGCCGGTTTAGTCCTAAGCCCCCAGGGGCCTGAGGGGCGGGGCCAAAAAGGGTCAAATTGACTAAAATTTCAAAAATCTTCTTCTC